>NC_058085.1:208051853-208253161 GCF_014858855.1 Bufo gargarizans | reverse complement strand
ATGATTTCAAGCATCACCCTCCTTTTAACAGGTCAAGTCTGCCATTTTAACCCAATCAGCCTGACATAATGATCTCCAGCCTTGTGCTTGTCAACATTCTCACCTGAGTTAACAACACAATTACTGAAATGATCTTAGCAGTTCCTTTAATGACAGCAATGAAATGCAGTGGAAAGTTTTTGGGGGGATTATGTTAATTTTCATGGCAAAGAAGGACTATGCAATTAATCTGATCACTCTTCATAACATTCTGGAGTATATGCAAATTGCTATTATAAAAACTTAAGCAGCAACTTTTCCAATTTCCAATATTTATGTAATTCTCAAAACTTTTGGCCACGACTGTATGTGGTATCGCCGTAATTGTACTGACCTGTAGAATGAAAGTAACTGGTCAGTTATACCTTAAAGGGAACACCATAAAAACAAAACTCATGAAACTGTTGCGGAAATGCATTTTTTTTTATTTTACCCCATTTGGAATTTTTTTGCAGCTTCCCTCTATATAGCATGCAATAGTATATAGTGGAATTAGAAAGTGCAACTTGTCCTACAAAAAACAAGAACTCATGTGACTATGTGAAAAAATAAAAAGTTATGGCCCCAAAGCATGAAAAATGTAAACGCAAAAACAAAAAAAAAACCTCCAGGGCTTAAAGGGTTAATGTTCCTAACATAAAATTAATTGTATTAAATTGGCAATGATAGAAGCCCTTTAAGTTTTCTTTCCACCAATATCCACAAATGTTTCAGTGGCAATTTTGCCCAGTGTTTTACTATATAATACATAATCATACATTCTGTTTTCTCAGTCCAAGTGCTTTACTTTTATACACATTGGGATAAAGAACAGTTGCAATGGGCAACTAAGCTAGTTTCCTTTGTGCCAGTTTGATAAATCTCCCCCATTGAATATTTTTCTATTCTCCTCTCGAACTTCCAGCTTTCAAAATTCCCTCTATAATTTTATATTATTCTCCACTGGTGAGAGAGTCTGGTGTCTTTTTTGTTTGTTTTTTATCTAAATGTAACCCCTGCAGTGAAAGTAGTGGGTCTAGTGGATGCTGCTGCTGCCAGCTACAGCAGCATGCATTGGAACTGATTCTTCTGAGGTGAAGTGGACTACAAATCCAATGAAACCTTGCTCCTCCCTGAAGCCAATAGCAGGAGGACCAGGGGTAAACACTAAGGAAGGAGGAGGAAGATCAGCCATTTTAGAGACAGCAGCATGGGCATTAGATGGAGAGACTGAGAGATCTCCACAGACAAAAGTGGTCCCTGTTTCTGTACAGACATTACAGCACAGTCCTGACAGCTACTGTGATTCCTGTATGAGAAGAGAAAATTCAGCTGCTGCATTAATCCAGTGCACAGCTTAGACAGCACTTATGTTTTCAGTGCAAGAAGTAAAAGCTCAGCTGATGCATTACCACTATAGCCAAGCATGCATCCCAGGAGGATATTGCACCCGACTCCATTGCCATCCAAGCTTCTGAATGCTGCAGCCCCCAACATACTACAGATTGTGAAGAGGCTTCATGGGATTGTCCACCCTAAAGTAGTTTACCGCTGAAATAAAGAGGGGAGCAAGTGTCAGCTGCACTAATAGTAATGGAAAAGGTTTTGCTGAGATAATACTTCCTATCCGTTATAGCTATACCCCCAGAACATGGACAGAAGCACAAGATCATATGGCCTATAAGGCCCACAGAAACTTTGCCTTAGTATAGGAGGCCCAGTAGGTGTTTACCTCCTACTCTGCCTCATGCATGGATACGACACACAGAGAGATATTGCCCTTCAGTATTTAGAAGAGTGACAGTGTACTGATGCTGCGAGTAAGCAGAGAATAGTGAAGAGTTTGAAGGGTCTGGCTATGGAAGTCGTCCAGGCTGCATATCGGAGTAAGACCCAAGCAACTTCCCAAGACTAGATGGCTGTGCTTGAGGATGTTTTTGGATCCCCAGAGGATGCCATGGACCTGTTGTATAAGCTCCGTACAACCTGTCAAGATCCTGGCGAGAAGATGTCTGACTATAAACTAGACAAAATGGTTCTCAGGATAGTATCCAAAGGAGAGATTTAGCCCTAGAGAAGTTGACCAGTGTCGCCTTGATCAAGTACTACGTGGAGATCTGACCCATGATCCTATTGAGTGCCTTTCATTCCCTCAACTACTTAATGAAGTACGACAAGAAGAGGCTACTGTGGCAGACAGGGAGCTAAAATCCATGAGAGTGGCTGCTGTTGCTCAAGAGTCTAAGTCACAGTGTGGAGAGGAGGAGCTTCTGAAAATCATTGAGAAGCAGGGGGAGCAGATTTCACACCTCTTAAGTGCCCAGACTGAAAAAATGGAGTGGTAATGAATGACAGATTGCTCAGGCAGCCACTTAAGAACACCAGCAGTCCCCATGGAAGATAAGTGATAATCCTCAGAGGAGTAGAGAAAGGAATGATGCTGTGTGGGGATCCCAGCCATGCTGCTAGGAAGTTCCCGAAGAAGTGGAGTTCCAAGGCATCTGTATTTAATCCCAGTCTGAAGGATAGGCTGTCGGGAAAGGGGGCCAGTAGAGTCCTGTACTGGCCCTCCATCAACCTTGATGGCATATTCCACTACCCCCCCTCCCTTCCCCGCTGTTGCTTGGTTGGAACAGCTTCCTGAAGGCCAGGAGGGACCAGCCCCACAGTTGTCAGCCTGTATCAGTGATCAACCCTGCAACATGTTGTTGGATAGCGGATCTCAAGTCTCCATTATCTTTGAGAAATGGTACAAGAAACATCTATCATATTTGCCCATACATCCCTTATCTGGACTCGTGGTTTGAAGACTTTTATGCTATGGTTCCTGAAAACAGTTGTGGGAATGGAGAAGGAGATACTTATCATAGCCTTAGTCTGCCCAGAGGCCGAAGCTGAGTAAGAGATCAGTGCCTGTAATAGTGGGGATGAATGTGAACATCTTCCATACACTAGCACTGTGGTGCTGAGAAGTCAGGGGAGATAATTTTTTGCAGACTCTTACCATTAATCCAGCCTGTCTAGCTGCTTATATGAGAAAGGAATAGGTGAAGAGAGGGGAGCTCCTACCTGAATATTTGTATCCCTGCTTTAAAGGCAGTGAACTGACAGAGGATGAAAAGGACAAAAAACAAAATGGCTGCACACCGTTATATATACACAGACAATAGAGCTAAGAAATGGGGATCATTCTAGATAAAAGTGGTACAATACCAACTATAAATTAATAATGGAAGCTCTTAGCGAACATACGTGTGCTATATTTAGTGATAGGGACTATCTGCGGAAGCCACCTTGACGCCTGGTAGGTGGGCCCGACACGTATGTGCGCTAAGAGCTTCCAATATTCATTTATAGTCGGTATTGTACCTCTTTTAGCTAGAATTACCCCATTTCTTAGCTCTATTGTTTGTGTATATATAATGGTGTGCAGCCATTTTGTTTTTTTGTAATTATGTTTGCTTCATGGATATGCACCTGTGATTCTGAAGGTTCTAGTTTAAATTTTCTTGCAAGAGGATGAAAAGGAGTCGCTAGTAGCAGGCATGATAGAATGTGGTGCTGCTTTCTCATTGGGAGATCCGCATGAATAAGGAGAAGCCTTTCTGAAAGAGCTTTCAAAGGCTAGCTCTTGCAGATATTGAAGATGTCAGGCAGTGTTGGATACTGGAGTTATCTTTGAGTCAAACATGTATGCCTCTCCCAGAGAAGAAGAAAGAATATATCTGTATGTGGATTACCAGACTGAACAAAAACTCGATCCTTGACCAATATACCGTGCCCAGTACTGATGAAGTTTTGGATAGCTCACAGGGCAGCCGGTGGTTTACTGTGTTGGATCTCCATAGTGGCTACTGCTACCATAGATACCCATGAATAAAGAGGATCGAGAGCAGACCAATCAATTTAATTTGCCCTGTTGGGTTATACCAGTACCAGAGAATGCCCAAGGAGTAAAGGGTGCTCCCACATTGATAAGATGATGGGAGACATTAACTTCCGGTAAGTACTTGTCTACTTAAATGACCTGATCATGTTTGGGCAAACCCTAGAAGAGCACAGCAAGAGACTGTTCAAGGTGCTGGATCAGCTACAAAAAGCTGGGCTCAAGTTATCATAAAAACATAGAAACATAGAATGTGTCGGCAGATAAGAACCATTTGGCCCATCTAGTCTGCCCAATATACTAAATACTATGGATAGCTCCTGGCCCTATCTTATATGAAGGATGGCCTTATGCCTATCCCATGCATGCTTAAACTCCTCCACTGTATTTGCAGCTACCACTTCTGCAGGAAGGCTATTCCATGCATCCACTACTCTCTCAGTAAAGTAATACTTCCTGATATTACTTTTAAACCTTTGCCCATCTAATTTAAAACCATGTCCTCTTGTAGCAGTTTTTCTTCTTTTAAATATTCTCTCCTCTTTTACCTTGTTGATTCCCTTTATGTATTTAAAAGTTTCTATCATATCCCCTCTGTCTCGTCTTTCTTCCAAGCTATACATGTTAAGGTCCTTTCATCTTTCCTGGTAAGTTTTATCCTGCAATCCATGTACCAGTTTAGTAGCTCTTCTCTGAACTCTCTCCAAAGTATCAATATTCTTCTGTAGATATGGTCTCCAGTACTGAGCACAATACTCCAAATGAGGTCTCACTAGTGCTCTGTAGAGCGGCATTAGCACCTCCCTCTTTCTACTGGTAATTCCTCTATCCATACACCCAAGCATTCTGCTAGCATTTCCTGCTGCTCTATCACATTGTCTGCCTACCTTTAAGTCTTCTGAAATAATGATCCCTAAATCCCTTTCCTCAGATACTGAGGTTAGGACTGTATCACTGATTTTATATTCTGCTCTTGGGTTTTTACGTCCTTGCACTTATCAACATAGAATTTTAGTTGCCAGATTTTTTTACCATTCCTCTAGTTTTCCTACGTCCTTTTCCATTTGGTGTATCCCTCCAGGAACATCAACCCTGTTACAAATCTTTGTGTCATCAGCAAAAAGACACACCTTACCATTGAGGCCTTCTGCAATTTCGCTGATAAAGATATTAAACAATATGGGTCCCAGAACAGATCTCTGAGGTACCTCAATGGTATCAAGACCTTGGTCTGAATATACTCCATTGACTACAACCCTCTGTTGCCTGTCCCTCAGCCACTGCCTAATCCATTGAACAATCTAGGAGTCCAAGCCCAAAGACTGCACTTTATTGATAAGCCTTCTATGTGGGACAGTATCAAAAGCCTTACTAAAGTCTAGATAAGCGATGTCTACTGCACCTTCTCCAGCTATTATTTTAGTCACCCAATCAAAAAAATCAATAAGATTAGTTTGACATGATCTCCCTGAACCCATGCTGTTTTTCATCTTTCAATCCATGGGATTTTAGATGTTCCACAATCCTCTCCTTAAGTATGGTTTCCATTAATTTCCCCACTATTGATGTCAGGCTTACTGGCCTATAGTTGCCCGATTCCTCCCTACTACATTTCTTGTGAATGGGGACAACATTTGCTAATTTCCAATCTTCTGGGACGACTCCTGTTGCCAGTGATTGGTTAAATAAATCTGTTAATGATTTTGCTAGTTCACCTCTGAGCTCTTTTAATAGCTTTAGGTGTATCCCAGCAGGCCCCTGTGACTTATTTGTATTAATTTTAGACAGTTGACTTAGAACCTCTTCCTCTGTAAAGACACATGCATCAAAAGATTCATTAGTCTTCTTTCCTAACTGAGGTCCTTCTCCTTTATTTTCGTTTGTAAAAACTAAACAGAAGTATTCATTGAGGCAGTCAGCTAGTTCTTTATCTTCTTCCATACACCTTCCTTCTTTTGTTTTTAATTTGGTAATTGCTTGTTTTATTTTCCGTTTTTCATTTATGTATCTAAAGAATGCCTTATCGCCTTTTTTCCCCTGACTGAGCTAATTTCTCTTCTGCCTGTGCTTTATAAGCTCTTATAACTTGTTTGGCCTCTCTCTGCCTAATCTTATAAATTTGCCTGTCATCCTCATTTTTTTTTTTTTTATAATTCCTAAATGCTATCTTTTTGTTTTTAATTATTTTGGCCACTTCTGCTGAGTACCACTGTGGTCTCTTCCTTTTTTTTTATTTTACTGACAAGCCTAATGCAATTTTCTGTTGCCTTCAATAGTGCCACTTTTAAGTAGTCCCATTTCTCCTGGGCTCCAATGAAACTGTTCCAGTCTGATAGGGACTCGTATACCACTAATCTAATTTTAGAAATGTCAGTTTTTCTAAAACTTTTTTGTTTTTGTGTGGTGTGACTCAAGTCACTGAACTTATAGTAAACCACACTGACTGGTGATAATTAGATCCCAAGCTTTCCCCTACAGTAATATCAGATACCAAATTCCCATTTGTGAATACTAATCCCTCAACAAATGTTGGTTCTGCCAGAACGCTGTTAAATATATGAGGCACATTGTTAGCAGGGAAGGAGTCTCTACAGACCCAGACAAAGTGGAAGCTGTAGTACAATGGCCCAAGTCTACCAAGTTGGGGGAGCTCAAGTCTTTTCTAGGATTCTGTGGGTACTACTGAAGATTTGTGCCACCGTATTTGAAGGTTGTAAAGCCTCTGACTTCTCTCACCCAGGGCGTTTTTCCCTCAAGAGGGATTACTCATTTCAAGAAGACTGCTAGGCAGGCCTATTTCAAGGTTAATAAGCCATTTGGAGAAAGGTGGATGCCTGCTTGCGATGAGGTATTTGAGAAGTTGAAGTCCTGCCTAAGACAGGTCCTGGTGTTGGCTTATGCAGACCCCAACAAGTCATATGTGCTGCATGTGAATTGCCTTTGAGGGGTTCAGAGCTGTCCTGTATCAGGAACATAATGGTTCTCTACAACCAGTCTACTACATCAGTCAAGGGCTGACTCTCAGTGAGTGCAACTACCCAGTGCACAAACTTCTAGAGTTCCTAGCATTGAAGTGGGAAGTAGTGGACAAGCTGCACGACTACCTCTATGGGGAGCATTTTGAAGTCCTTACCAACAACAATCCCCTGACCTACATGACAACCACAGCCAAGCTGGATGCTACGGGTGGCTTGCCTCTCTAGTGGTGTATGATTTCACCTTGAAGTACCATCTAGGATCCACCAACATCTATGCTGATGCCCTATCCCATATGATCCGACCCCTACTACGTCAATAAGATGAGGTAAGGATAGTGGTCCCAGCCCCTAAAGTGAAAGCCATATGTCACTGACATTGACATCAAATCAAAACTATCCCCAAACTTGGCTGTGTCAGATTCTTAGGGGCTTCAGCGGAAGCTCTTCCACCCTTGTTTTGCCAGCTGACTCAGGTGAGTTCCTGAGTCCCTGCCTCAAATGACCTGAGACCAAATGGAGAAGGCCCAACAGGAAGATCAACCTGTGGGGTGGTCCGCTGGTTGGTAATAAGGGGCCTGAGACCTGAGAGGAATGCTCTGAAGACAGAGAGTCCATCTTGCTTGCTCGCCAAGTGGAGCTCCTAGAAGTAAGGAATGGGCTGATCTATTGGGTGACCAAATGGCGGACTAGAGAGATCAAAGAAAGCTTTTGCCTCCCACCCGTTTCAGAAACATGGTTCTGAAGGCTCTGTATGATGACCACAGACATCTTGGGGTTGAGAAGACAACTGGTCTTGTGGCAGACAGATTCTTCGGGCCAAGAATAGAAGCCATCATTGAGGGTTACTACAAGTCCTGTGCATGGTGTGTTCTGAGAAAGACTCTTCCCAGTTGACCAGACCCTCTTATCACTAGATCTAGTGTACATAGATTTCCTCTATATTGAGACTGACCACTTCACACGTTATGCACAAGCCTGCTCCACCAAAAATCAGAGGGCAGTCACTGTGGCCAAAACATTGTGGTAGAAGTTCTTTGTACATTATGGACTGCCAGCCCGCATCCACACTCACCAAGGAAGAGAGCTGGCTGATTAAGGAGTTGTGTGAGATCTGCTGGATCAAGAAGTCTAGAACCCCACCTTTCTACCTTCAAGGGAATCCTCAACCAGAAAGGTTTAACTGTACTCTTCTCAATATGTGTGGCATGCTAGACCCCAAGCAGAAAGGATGCTGGAGCCGGCACATAAATATGCGTCCTCTCTTACCTGATCTCCAAACTGGAAGTGGTGCTAAACAACATCATATCATCGCGAGACTGTAACTAAACTCTAAAATGCTGCAATACACATCATAACCACTGGGCGGTGAGTGCTCCATATTTAGCATATTGCTTAAGCTGCAGAGAAGCTAGCCTCAAATATGAGATATTTAGCAGCAGAACTAGCTAGATTTGGTGAGATCTATTGAGAATATTAAATGTGCTAAAGTCAAACACGAGACAAATTGCCAGGACCGGATGGCATACACCCGCGTATCCTAAGAGAATTAAGTAATTTCATAGCCAGACCCTTATTTCTGATATTTACAGACTCTATACTGACAGGGAGTGTTACACAGGATTGGCACATAGCAAATGTGGTGCCAATATTAAAAAAGGGTCCAAAAACAGAGCCTGGAAACTATAGGCCGGTAAGTTTAACATCTGTTGTGGGTAAACTGTTTGAAGGTTTTCTAAGAGATGCTATCTCAATGGAAATAAGTAAATAACGCCATATCAGCATGGCTTTATGAGGGATCAGTCATGCCAAACTAATTTAATCAGTTTCTATGAGGAGGTAAGTTCTAGACTTGACAGCAGCGAATCAACGGATGTCGTATATCTGGACTTCTCCAAAGCATTTGACACTGTACCACATAAAAGGTTAGTATATAAAATGAGAATGCTCGGACTGGGAGAAAATGTCTGACATGTGGGTAAGCAACTGGCTGAGTGATAGAAAACAATGGGTGGTTATTAACGGTACACACTCAGATTGGGTCACTGTCACTAGTGGGGTACCTCAGGGGTCAGTATTGGGCCCTATTCTCTTCAATATATGTATTAATGATCTTGTACAAGGTTTGCATAGTAAAATATACATTTTCATAGATGACACTAAACTGTGTAAAGTAATTAACACTGTATAGGACAGTATACTACTACAGAGGGATCTGGATAGATTAGAGGCTTGAGTAGATAAGTGGCAGATGAGGTTTAACACTGACAAATGTAAAGTTATGCACATGGGAAGGAATAATGCAAGTCACCTGTACAAACTAAATGGTAAAATGTTTAGTAACACTGACATGGAAAAGGATCTAGGAATTTTAATAAACAGCAAACTAAGCTGCAAAAACCAGTGTCAGGTAGCTGCTGCCAAGGCCAATAAGATAATGGGTTGCATGAAAAGGGGCATAGATGCCCGTGATAAGAACATTGTTCTACCACTTTAGAAATCGCTAGTCAGACCACACATGGAGTACTGTGTAAAGTTCTGGGCTCCTGTGAACAAGGCAGACATAGCAGAGCTGGAGAGGGTCCAGAGGAGGGCAACTAAAGTAATAACTGGAATGGGGCAGCTACAGTACCATGAAAGGTTATCAAAATTAGGCTTATTCACTTTAGAAAAAGACGACTGAGGGAAGATCTAATTAGTATGTATAAACATATCAGGCGTCAGTACAGAGATCTATCCCATCATCTATTTATCCCCAGGACTGTGACTGTAACGAGGGGACATCCTCTGCGTCTGGAGGAAAGAAGGTTTATACACAAACATAGAAGAGGATTCTTTACAGTAAGAGCAGTGAGACTATGGAAATCTCTGCCTGAGGAGGTGGTGATGGTGAGTACAATAAAGGAATTCAAGAGGGGCCTGGATGTATTTCTGGAGTGTATAATATTACAGGCTATAGCTACTAGAGAGGCGTTGTTGATCCAGGGAGTTATTCTGATTACCTGATTGGAGTCGCGGAGGAATTTTTATTCCCATAAAATTGGGAAAATTGGCTTCTACCTCACAGGTTTTTTTTTGCCTTCCTCTGGATCAACTTGCCGGATGACAGGCCGAACTGGATGGACAAATGTCTTTTTTCGGCCTTATGAAATATGTTACTATGTTAAAACAGGTATGTTAGCCGCTCTCATCTGTGTTCATTTGCAATGAGCGAGGACACAGCCCCTGGATAGTGCTAGCGAAAACGGAATCCAACAAATTTAAAAAACTCCAGCTCCAAATAGCAAAAAAAGTTGTATCTTTATTACAGCGGCTTTGTTAAAATGTTTAACACATAAGAAAAATTGTTACGCGTTTCGGACCATATTTGTGGGGTCCTTCTTCATGACAATTCCAAACTTAACTAACCATGCTATATAATACCATCCCCCCACATCCACACCAAAAATGCTCCTAATTAAGAACAGGTGAGGCATAGACAGCATGATTTAAAATCACATGTATTACTAGAAAAATAAAAATTATGCAAACATCTCATATTTTATCTTGGCTTTTATCTTATATCTCATCTCTTTTATTCTTTTTTATAAAATTTATAAAATCAATTACGTGAATGGAGTTTGTACATTGTTTTATATGTATATTTGTGCCCCTCACTTATTATCACTATCTTTTATGACCAATATTTATAATGTATAAAAATGAAATGCTTACTGAATGGAAAAGAACAAAAAATGAAAAAACACATGGAAACCGCAGCGAAAAAAAAATATGGGGTGACCGTGCGTTTTTTACTTTAGGAGAAAGATAAACTTAAACTATATTAGTAGGTGAAATTATATAATTATAGTATATTGCTAAGAATCAGAAAACACTACTTCAAAATCTGTCATTTTTGAGATCAAGTCTAAACAGCAATTTCGGTCACCTGGGTTAATCGTGAAACAGGATCTGACGTCCAAGGGTGTGACCAATGGGTCCACAGAAGACACAGTATATAAGAGGGGTATTGGTAGGGGTGCTGCATACCACTGAGGAAGGGGCAATACGTTGGACCCCGAAACGCATCTGGTGCTACACCCCCCATCTTTATATTGAAGGAACAAAGTACCCTAAACCGACCAGCTTACAGACTACATTTGGATGCCTCTTTCGACGAAATACCTCTGCTACAAACATCACTGCGGACTCTTCACCCAAAGATCGAGATCTGGTGGACTTGGCAGTAAAATCTAATAGAAATACAGAGTCGTCGAAGAAAACCTCTTGATATATCGTGTCACAGACACTTCCGAGGAGAGGAGAGGATCTAAAGTTTAAAGTCTGGAGAATCTTTGGTTGATTATAAGGTAATCTTTACTTGCAAGTAACTTTATAGCGGGACGCCGCTACCTACTTCGTTTTCGGCGGGACGCTGCTGTAATTGAGAGTGGGACATAATAAATTCAACTGGATTTTATCGATACCCAGGTGTACACACCAAGATCGGACTGAACGATCGAACTATAGACTGTGTTTTTATGATTGTCGATTTTTGCATTACATTGTCTTGAGTCCTTGTGTAAATCGATTATTTTTATTCAATATTATCGAATATTTTATTCTATCGATTATCCTATCGATCTTAACATTTGATTTGTTCGAGTAATATCATTTACAACAGTAATAAACATTACAAATTGTATCAACCACATGGTCACGATTTCTTGAGTGCCCTGTTACACTATTTATTATTTATTTACTGTATTGAGTGGGTGGTCTCAATACACAGGTGCACCGATTTGGGGTCCATTTCTTCTAGTGCGACATCTTATTTAACTATCGATCTACATTTTTCCACTCATGATGGCCGCACAGGACAATATGGACACCATAGATATCTGGGATCATGTGGAAAACAAAAGATTAAAGGTTGAAAATTTCATGTTTAACAGTAATGAAAGCAATGTGGAGAATAATGTATCAATAAGAAACACATTTAGGGAGTTGGAGAATTTGTTGGTAAAGCAATTAAGACAAAGATGGGAGATCAAGAACTTGTGCAAATTTGTGGTGGAATTGATTGTGAAAAGAAGGAAAGAGATGTTGAATGAGATAACAGACAAGATCAGTGAGATGAAAAATAATATGAATAAGATACCAAAAAATGAAGAGTATAATTATTGGCAAACTAAATTGTGCCATAATCTCGATAAATTTGAACAAGAGATAATGGATAGGAAAATTTAAAAAATTTTGTTCGTCCCCAAAAATGGGTATAATGCAAATAAGAACACGGATTATATAAAGGGAGTCACTATAAATATAGGGGTGACACTAAGTGAACCACAATCAATGGTGGATAAAGAGATTTCACATAAAAACAAATACACTATACCTACCCACAATCATTTTGAAACACTTGAGGATAGACAGTTTTTTTTTAGACAGGACCCCACCCCACCACAGAACACGAACCAAACGTTTAACATCACAGGAGGAAACACAAATACACAACACCAATCACCAGGGAGATCATCAGTACAACCTGAGGAACAGGCCTCAGGCACTTTACACCCCACGTCACCAACACTTAGAGAAATCACAGCAACACCCAATTCCCCATCGAGAGCACTACACTTCACAACAGAACCATCACAAACAACAATATTACCCAAACAGAATAAGGTCATACGAGGGAGACAGAACAAAACACAAAGAGGACGTAGGAAGAAGAAGGGGGTATCGCAGATAGAACAAGACCCAATAATAAACGATTGTATCATTAATTTGAGTTCAACGATTTTGACAGAAGCTCAAAAACAACTACTAAATAAAGGTCTCAAATTTGCCCCCACAATTACCCTCAATAAATTTGATACATTTATAGGGGTAGAAAAATGTATTAGGCGGTTGTGCCTGAAAAAGTACTTCCTCAAAAATCCTATAATTAGGGATATGGGCAATGGAGATCAATATGTACACACGACGTGCAAGAATAGATAAAAAAAATACCCAAGAAATGAAATAAGTCATGAAATGGCAAGTTTTAAGAAGTGTGTTGAAAGTGACATACGGAAAGTAAAAAACTGTATTAAATACAAGCGGAATAATTTATTGAAGGATGAAATAAAAGCTTTAAAATTATTACAAAAAGAAAACAATATAGTAATACGTCCGGCAGACAAAGGAGGATCCATTGTGATCCAGGATCTATCGAAATACAATATGGAATGAGAGAGTTAACAGACAATAACACCTACCAAAAATTACCCAATGACCCCACCAATCAGTATTATGCAGAATTTTTAGATTTTTGTAGAAAAGGCCATGAGAAAGGCATTTTAACCGGTGAGGAGCACAAATTTTTAATGAATAAAACCCCAAGAATTCCCATGTTCTACTGTGTACCGAAAATACACAAGGATCAACAGAATCCACCAGGTCGACCTATAGGTCGACCTGGTGGATTCTGTTGATCCTTGTCAGGGATATAGTGTATAGTGTCAGGGATTGGATCCCTCACGTCCAATTTGTCCCAATATATAGATCAAATGTTACAACCAAGGGTCCAAAAAACGGAGTCCTACATTAAGGACACAACACAAATTATTCAAATAGTAGAACAACTGAAATTCAAAGACTCTTGGATAATGGGTTCATTGGACATTCAATCCCTATACACGATAATAGAGCATGAGAAGGGGAAAGCAGCTGTGAGGTCCCAACTGACACTAGAAGGTCGACTAAATGTTGAACAGATAGATTTTATAGTAGAAGGGATAGATTCTATTTTAAAACATAACTATTTTAACTTCGAGGGAGATTTTTATTTACAGATACAGGGGACGGCCATGGGCACCAGATGCGCCCCCAGCCACGCTCATTTATTCATGGCGGAATGGGAGAGATTGGTTATCCATCCAAGGATGGGGACGGATCTGGTGCTCTGGCAACGTTATATTGATGACATTCTCTTTGTCTGGCAAAGTGGAGAAGAAAGCTTACAAACATTCTTGGGAGACATTAACTCCAATGATAGAAATTTGAAATTTACAGGTATAACGAGTCAGGTAAGCATAGAATACCTGGACTTAAACATTAGTATTCAAAACCAAGATATGGTTTGCAGCACCTTCATTAAACCCACTGCCAGGAACAGTTATATTTTATTTGATAGTTGCCACCTCCCGAGTTGGCTAAGTAACATCCCACAGGGACAATTCCGAAGGGTAAAAAGGAATTGTACATTGGAAAATCAATTTGACTTAGAAGTGGACAAAATGAGGGACACATTTTTGGAGAAAAAATATCCTACCGAGATTTTAGAGAAAGCATTGCAAGAGGTGAAAAATATGGATAGGAAGGCTTTTTTTGAGGAGAAAATAACACAAAAACTAGATGAGGCTCAGGATTGTGTGCGGATGATCTTGCCTTTTAGTGACGACTATAAGAAAATATGCCAAATTATGACAAAACATTGGCATTTGTTACAGGAGGACAAGATCATAGGCACACTACAGGGAGTGCAGAATTATTAGGCAAATGAGTATTTTGACCACATCATCCTCTTTATGCATGTTGTCTTAATCCAAGCTGTATAGGCTCAAAAGCCTACTACCAATTAAGCATATTAGGTGATGTGCATCTCTGTAATGAGAAGGGGTGTGGTCTAATGACATCAACACCCTATATCAGGTGTGCATAATTATTAGGCAACTTCCTTTCCTTTGGCAAAATGGGTCAAAAGAAGGACTTGACAGGCTCAGAAAAGTCAAAAATAGTGAGATATCTTGCAGAGGGATGCAGCACTCTTAAAATTGCAAAGCTTCTGAAGCGTGATCATCGAACAATCAAGCGTTTCATTCAAAATAGTCAACAGGGTTGCAAGAAGCGTGTGGAAAAACCAAGGCGCAAAATAACTGCCCATGAACTGAGAAAAATCAAGCGTGCAGCTGCCAAGATGCCACTTGCCACCAGTTTGGCCATATTTCAGAGCTGCAACATCACTGGAGTGCCCAAAAACACAAGGTGTGCAATACTCAGAGACATGACCAAGGTAAGAAAGGCTGAAAGACGACCACCACTGAACAAGACACACAAGCTGAAACGTCAAGACTGGGCCAAGAAATATCTCAAGACTGATTTTTCTAAGGTTTTATGGACTGATAAAATGAGAGTGAGTCTTGATGGGCCAGATGGATGGGCCCGTGGCTGGATTGGTAAAGGGCAGAAAGCTTTACCAATCCAGCCACTATAAGCAGTAGAAAGAGTGAAGTGCTTATGCCGCTGTACAGAACACTGGTGAGACCTCACTTGGAGTATTGTGCGCAGTACTGGAGGCCATATCTCCAGAAGGATATAGATACTCTAGAGAGAGTTCAGAGAAGAGCTACTAAACTGGTCCATGGATTCCAGGATAAAACTTACCAGGAAAGGTTAAAAGACCTTAATATGTATAGCTTGGAAGAAAGAAGAGACCGAGGGGATATGATAGAAACTTTTAAATACATAAAGGGAATCAACTCGGTAAAGGAGGAGAGCATATTTAAAAGAAGAAAAACTACCACAAGAGGACACAGTTTTAAATTAGAGGGGCAAAGGTTTAAAAGTAATATAAGGAAGTATTACTTTACTGAGAGGGTAGTGGATGCATGGAATAGCCTTCCTGCAGAAGTGGTAGCTGCAAATACAGTGAAGGAGTTTAAGCATGCATGGGATAGGCATAAGGCCATCCTTCATATAAGATAGGGCCGGGGCTATTCATAGGATTCAGATATATTGGGCAGACTAGATGGGCCAAATGGTTCTTATCTGCCGACACATTCTATGTTTCTATGTTTCTATGACTCAGACGCCAGCAAGGTGGAGGTGGAGTACTGGTTTGGGCTGGTATCATCAAAGATGAGCTTGTGGGGCCTTTTCGGGTTGAGGATGGAGTCAAGCTCAACTCCCAGTTTCTGGAAGACACCTTCTTCAAGCAGTGGTACAGGAAGAAGTCTGCATCCTTCAAGAAAAACATTATTTTCATGCAGGACAATGCTCCATCACACGCGTCCAAGTACTCCACAGCGTGGCTGGCAAGAAAGGGTATAAAAGAAGAAAATCTCATGACATGGCCTCCTTGTTCACCTGATCTGAACCCCATTGAGAACCTGTGGTCCATCATCAAATGTGAGATTTACAAGGAGGGAAAACAGTACACCTCTCTGAACAGTGTCTGGGAGGCTGTGGTTGCTGCTGCACGCAATGTTGATGGTGAACAGATCAAAACACTGACAGAATCCATGGATGGCAGGCTTTTGAGTGTCCTTGCAAAGAAAGGTGGCTATATTGGTCACTGATTTGTTTTTGTTTTGTTTTTGAATGTCAGAAATGTATATTTGTGAATGTTGAGATGTTATATTGGTTTCACTGGTAAAAATAAATAATTGAAATGGGTATATATTTGTTTTTTGTTAAGTTGCCTAATAATTATGCACAGTAATAGTCACCTGCACACACAGATATCCCCCTAAAATAGCTAAAACTAAAAACAAACTAAAAACTATTTCCAAAAATATTCAGCTTTGATATTAATGAGTTTTTTTGGGTTCATTGAGAACATGGTTGTTGTTCAATAATAAAAGTAATCCTCAAAAATACAACTTGCCTAATAATTCTGCACTCCCTGTAATGCCACAAAACCTAAAAATAACGTTTACAAAAGCCCCAAATTTGGGTCTAAAAGTGGCTCCTACAGTCAAGAAACAACAACAGAATAAGGTTTCCACTATTTCAAATTGGATTGGCCTACAGGGCTTTTTTAGGTGTGGCATTTGTGGCAACTGTAAAACAATCTTTTCAGAAAAGGACCAACGAAGTAATATCCTCCAATAATAACCGCCACTTAATTAAAGATTGTTTGACATGTAGTTCCGAAAATGTAATTTACGCTATCGAATGTCCATGTAAACGATTATACATTGGTAGGACAAAGCGATCACTAAAAAAGCGGATTTCGGAACACATAAACAATATACGGAAAGGATTTGAAAATCACTCATTATCATACCACTTCAAAATTAGTCATAACCAGGACCCTCAGGTATGAAGTTCTTTGCGATGGACAAAGTTGAAAAAGAATGGAGAGGAGGTAACCATATAGAGCAGGCATGCTCAACCTGCTTCCCTCCAGCTGTTGTAAAACCACAACTCCCATAATTCCCGGACATCCTACAGCTATCAGCCTACAGAAGGGCATGGTGGGAGTTGTAGTTTTACAACAGCTGGAGGGCCGCAGGTTGAGCATCCCTGATATAGAGAGAATGTCTAGACTCGAAACAAAGAGAATATTCAAATTTGATTCCTTGATACCCAAGGGTCTTAATGCAGAATTCGAACTCTTTGGATTTTTATGAGTATAATCCATTTTATGAGTATAATGAGTCGATAACTAACCGCATGTTTATTTATTATATTCGGTTTCTTCTCTACACATGGGTCTCTATTTGAATGCATCTTTTCATCTCATATTTTATCTTGGCTTTTATCTTATATCTCATCTCTTTTATTATTTTTTATAAAATTTATCAAATAAATTACGTGAATGGAGTTTGTACATTGTTTTATATGTATATTTGTGCCCCTCACTTATTATTACTATCTTTTATGACCAATATTTATAATGTATAAATCATATGAAATGCTTACTGAATGGAAAAGAACAAAAAATGAAAAAACTCATGGAAACTGCAGCAAAAACGCATGGGGTGACCGTGCGTTTTTTACTTTAGGAGAAAGATAAACTTAAACTATATTAGTAGGTGAAATTATATAATAATAGTATATTGCTAAGAATCAGAAAACACTACTTCAAAATCTGTCATTTTTGAGATCAAGTCTAAACAGCAATTTCGGTCACCTGGGTTAATCGAGAAACAGGATCTGACGTCCAAGGGTGTGACCAATGGGTCCACAGAAGACACAGTATATAAGAGTGGTATTGGTAGGGGTGCTGCATACCACTGAGGAAGGGGCAATACGTTGGACCCCGAAACGCGTCTGGTGCTACACCCCCCATCTTTATATTGAAGGAACAAAGTACCCCAAACCGACAATCTTACAGACTACATTTGGATGCCTCTTTCGACGAAATACCTCTGCTACAAACATCACTGCGGACTCTTCACCCAAAGATCAAGATCTGGTGGACTTGGCAGTAAAATCTAAAAGAAATAGAGAGTCGTCGAAGAAAACCTCTTGATTAGGGATGAGCGAACCCGAACTGTATAGTTCGGGTTCGTACCGAATTTTGGGGTGTCCGTGACACGGACCCGAACCCGGACATTTTCGTAAAAGTCCGGGATCGGTGTTCGGCGCTTTCTTGGCGCTTTTTGAAAGGCTGGAAAGCAGCCAATCAACAAGCGTCATGCTACTTGCCCCAAGAGGCTATCACAGCCATGCATACTATTGGCATGGCTGTGATTGGCCAGTGCAGCATGTGACCCAGCCTCTATTTAAGCTGGAGTCACGTAGCGCCGCCCGTCACTCTACTCTGATCAGTATAGGGAGAGGTTGCAGCTGCGACGTTAGGGCGAGATTAGGCAGTGATTAACTCCTCCAAAAGACTTTATTCATTGATCGATCTACAGCTGTGGATGATTGAACTGCTGCTATTCAATTGCTCACTGTTTTTAGGCTGCCCAGAGTGTTTTTCATTCACTTTTTTCTGGGGTGATCGGCGGCCATTTTGTGTCTTGTGGTGCGCCAGCACAAGCTGCCACCAAGTGCATTTAACCCTCAATAGTGTGGTTGTTTTTTGGCTATATCCTACATCAGGGTGAAGCTGTCACACCAAGTGCATTTAACCATCAATAGTGTGGTTATTTTTTGGCCATATACTACATCAGGGGCAAGCTGTCACCAAGTGCATTTAACCCTCAATAGTGTGGTTGTTTTTTGGCTATATCCTACATCAGGGTCAAGCTGTCACACCAAGTGCATTTAACCATCAATAGTGTGTTTATTTTTAGGCCATATACTACATCAGGGGCAAGCTGTCACCAAGTGCATTTAACCCTCAATAGTGTGGTTGTTTTTTGGCTATATCCTACATCAGGGTCAAGCTGTCACACCAAGTGCATTTAACCATCAATAGTGTGGTTATTTTCGGGCCATATACTACATCATAGGCAAGCTGTCACCAAATGCATTTAACCCTCAATAGTGTGGTTGTTTTTTGGCTATATTCTACATCAGGGTGAAGCTGTCACACCAAGTGCATTTAACCATCAATAGTGTGGTTATTTTTTGGCCATATACTACATCAGGGGCAAGCTGTCACCAAGTGCATTTAACCCTCAATAGTGTGGTTGTTTTTTGGCTATATCCTACATCAGGGTCAAGCTGTCACACCGAGTGCATTTAACCATCAATAGTGTGGTTATTTTTTGGCCATATCCCAGTCTAATTCTGACTGTAAACGTATACCTGTCACCCAGCGCCTAAATTATAGGCCTCAAATTTATATTCATCCAAATCTGTCATTATTGCTGTAGCTGGTCAAGTTATTTAGTGTCCGTCAAAGCGCAGTTTTTGTTCTGGGTTGAAATACAATTCCCAATTTTGCAATTTCCTAATTTAGTGGTTTTTGCTGTATCAGACCAACTTTAAATCTATCCCTAAAAGGGTATACAGGTCCTTCTAAAAAAGTTAGCATATTGTGATAAAGTTCATTATTTTCTGTAATGTACTGATGAACATTAGACTTTCATATATTTTAGATTCATTACACACCAACTGAAGTAGTTCAAGCCTTTTATTGTTTTAATATTGATGATTTTGGCATACAGCTCATGAAAACCCAAATTTCCTATCTCAAAAAATTAGCATATTTCATCCAACCAATAAAAGAAAAGTGTTTTTAATACAAAAAAAGTCAACCTTCAAATAATTATGTTCAGTTATGCACTCAATACTTGGTCGGGAATCCTTTTGCAGAAATGACTGCTTCAATGCGGCATGGCATGGAGGCAATCAGCCTGTGGCAGTGCTGAGGTGTTATGGAGGCCCAGGTGTTATGGAGGCCCAGGATAGCGGCCTTAAGCTCATCCAGAGTGTTGGGTCTTGAGTCTCTCAACTTTCTCTTCCCAATATCCCACAGATTCTCTATGGGGTTCAGGTCAGGAGAGTTGGCAGGCCAATTGAGCACAGTAATACCATGGTCAGTAAACCATTTACCAGTGGTTTTGGCACTGTGAGTAGGTGCCAGGTCGTGCTGAAAAATGAAATCTTCATCTCCATAAAGCTTTTCAGCAGATGGAAGCATGAAGTGCTCCAAAATCTCCTGATAGCTAGCTGCATTGACCCTGCCCTTGATAAAACACAGTGGACCAACGCCAGCAGCTGACATGGCACCTCAGACCATCACTGACTGTGGGTACTTGACACTGGACTTCAGGCATTTTGGCATTTCCCTCTCCCCAGTCTTCCTCCAGACTCTGGCACCTTGATTTCCGAATGACATGCAGCAGTCCAGTGCTGCTTCTCTGTAGCCCAGGTCTGGCGCTTCTGCCGCTGTTTCTGGTTCAAAAGTGGCTTGACCTGGGGAATGCGGCACCTGTAGCCCATTTCCTGCACACGCCTGTACACGGTGGCTCTGGATGTTTCTACTCCAGACTCAGTCCACTGCTTCCGCAGGTCCCCCAAGGTCTGGAATCGGTCCTTCTCCACAATCTTCCTCAGGGTCCGGTCACCTCTTCTCGTTGTGCAGCATTTTCTGCCACACTTTTTCCTTCCCACAGACTTCCCACTGAGGTGCCTTGATACAGCACTCTGGGAACAGCCTGTTCGTTCAGAAACTACTTCTCCAAGAGAGCCGTGCCTTCCCTGCACAACCAACTATCCGATAAAATCAAGTGTGCACTGCGGTCCCATAACAGAGATTCAGGCTTCATGTCACCAGAGAATCAGTCTTCATGTCATAGCAGAGAATCAGGCTTCACGTCACCCAACACTGGAACAGTCCATTGTCAGATATTTAGGCCCCGGCACCCAGGCAGAGGAGAGAGGTCCCATAACAGAGATTCAGGCTTCATGCCAGCAGAGAATCAGTCTGCATGTCATAGCAGAGAATCATGCTTTACGTCACCCAACACTGTAACAGTCCATTGTCAGATATTTAGGCCCCGGCACCCAGGCAAAGGAGAGAGGTCCCGTAACAGAGAATCTGGCTTCATGTCAGCAGAGAATCAGTCTTCATGTCATAGCAGAGAATCATGCTTTACGTCACCCAACACTGGAACAGTCCATTGTCAGATATTTAGGCCCAGTCATAGGGCAGAGGAGAGAGTTCCCGTAACAGAGAATCTGGCTTCATGTCAGCAGAGAATCAGTCTTCATGTCATAGCAGAGAATCATGCTTCACGTCACCCAACACTGGAACAGTCCATTGTCAGATATTTAGGCCCAGGCACCCAGGCAGAGGAGAGAGGTCCCGTAACAGAGAATCTAGCTCCATGTCAGCAGAGAATCAGTCTTCATGTCATAGCAGAGAATCAGGCTTCACGTCAGCCACCACTGTAACAGTTTATTGTCATATATTTAGGCCCAGGCACCCAGGCAGAGGAGAGAGGTCCCGTAACAGAGAATCTGGCTTTATGTCAGCAGAGAATACGTCTTCATTTCATAGCAGAGAATCATGCTTTACGTCACCCAACACTGGAACAGTCCATTGTCAGATATTTAGGCCCAGGCACCCAGGCAGAGGAGAGAGATCCCATAGCAGAGAATCTGGCGTCATGTCAGCAGAGAATCAGTCACCATGTCATAGCAGAGAATCATGCTTGACGTCACCCAACACTGGAACAGTCCATTGTCAGATATTTAGGCCCCGGCACCCAGGCAGAGGAGAGAGGTCCCGTAACAGAGAATCTGGCTTCTTGTCATAGCAGAGAATCATGCTTTACGTCACCCAACACTGGAACAGTCCATTGTCAGATATTTAGGCCCAGGCACCCAGGCAGAGGAGAGAGGTCCCTTAACAGAGAATCTGGCTTCATGTCAGCAGAGAATCATTCTTCATGTGATAGTAGGGGGATTTTGGCGGGATAAACGAGAGACAAGGGGCTCATAGGGTAGTATTGTTTGGTAAAACGTTTTAGAGAGAGTGCTGTATCAGTAGTTGTACTCACCTTCTGGTGCTATGCTTATATAAGCACAGCACTTGCAAAGGCGGGAGGAATAGGGGTACAATCCGGATGAGGTGTGCTGCCGGTATCTTTCTCAATCCTAGGAGTTGCCAGTATTCCAAAGGAGTTATGTAGAATACTATGAAAGGGCTGTGTACTGGCTTGTACACACTATGATACCTTTTGGCGCAAAACCACAATAGCAAATGTCGTCTTTTAAGAGATATTTATTTGTTCAGATGACAACGCGTTTCGGAGTGACAATACTCCTTTATCAAGTCTAAAAGAAACAGTGGTGGTCCCAGGGGATAAAGCATAAAGGGAAAGATAAAAGACTGTAGGTGTATATGTAAGGTTCATGATGATAATAAGTCAATAGATATAGGATAAAAAATGGGAGGTAAAATACATATATATATATATATATATATATATATATATACATACATATATACACACATATACATACGCATATACATGTGTACATACACACAATACACGAAATGGACTTATGTAAAAGCTGAACTTAAAATGAGACTTATATAGAAAAGCTGAAATTAAAATTAATATGGCCGCATTAGTGCAGGATGAGCAAATAAAATGGTAATGTTGTAAAACATGGTTATAAATATAAATATGGATACAAGTGTCATGGGATTCGTTAATACATGTAATCATGTTACTGCCCTAGTTGTCGATTGTACTGGTCAAAAATGAAACTCGTAGGTAAAAAATAACCATTTTTTACCTACGAGTGTCATTTTCGACCAGTACAATCGACAACTAGGGCAGTAACATGATTACATGTATTAACGAATCCCATGACACTTGTATCCATATTTATATTTATAACCATGTTTTACAACATTACCATTTTATTTGCTCATCCTGCACTAATGCGGCCATATTAATTTTAATTTCAGCTTTTCTACATAAGTCTCATTTTAAGTTCAGCTTTTACATAAGTCCATTTCGTGTATTGTGTGTATGTATATGTGTGTATATATGTATGTATATATATATATATATATATATATATATATATATATATATATTTTACCTCCCATTTTTTATCCTATATCTATTGACTTATTATCATCATGAACCTTACATATACACCTACAGTCTTTTATCTTTCCCTTTATGCTTTATCCCCTGGGACCACCACTGTTTCTTTTAGACTTGATAAAGGAGTATTGTCACTCCGAAACGCGTTGTCATCTGAACAAATAAATATCTCTTAAAAGACGACATTTGCTATTGTGGTTTTGCGCCAAAAGGTATCATAGTGTGTACAAGCCAGTACACAGCCCTTTCATAGCATGTGATAGTAGAGAATCATGCTTTACGTCACCCAACACTGGAGCAGTCCATTGTCAGATATTTAGGCCCAGGCCCCCAGGCAGAGGCGAGAGGTCCCATAGCAGAGAATCTGGCTTCATGTCAGCGCACACGTACTGTTTCACCATGTTAGTGAAATGTTGCCTCCTGCTAACACGTTGCGTATCAGGTGGTGGTGCAGTTAGCTGTGGCGTGTTGACAAAACTTTTCCACATCTCTGCCATGCTAACCCTGCCCTCAGAGGAGCTGGCCGTGACACAGCTGCCTTGCCGACCTCTTGCTCCTCCTCTGCCTTGGCCTTGGGCTTGCACTTGTTCCCCTGTGACATTTGGGAATGCTCTCAGTAGCGCGTCTACCAACGTGCGCTTGTACTCGCGCATCTTCCTATCACGCTCCAGTGCAGGAAGTAAGGTGGGCACATTGTCTTTGTACCATGGATCCAGCAGGGTGGCAACAAGGTAGTCTGCACATGTTAAAATGTGGGCAACTCTGCTGTCATTGCGCAGGCACTGCAGCATGTAGTCGCTCATGTGTGCCAGGCTGCCCAGAGGTAAGGACAAGCTGTCCTCTGTGGGAGGCATATCGTCATCGTCCTGCGTTTCCCCCCAGCCACGAACCAGTGATGGGCCCGAGCTGCGTTGGGTGCCACCCCAATGTGACAATGCTTCATTCTTATCCTCCACCTCCTCCTCATCCTTGTCCTTCTCGTCTTCCAGTAGTGGGCCCTGGCTGGCCACATTTGTACCTGGCCTCTGCTGTTGCAAAAAACCTCCCTCTGAGTCACTTTGAAGAGACTGGCCTGAAACTGCTAAAAATTACCCCTCTTCCTCCTTCTCCTCCTGGGCCACCTCCTCTTCCATCATCGCCCTAAGTGTTTTCTCAAGGAGACATAGAAGTGGTATTGTAACGCTGATAACGGCGTCATCGCCACTGGCCATGTTGGTGGAGTACTCGAAACAGCGCAACAGGGCACACAGGTCTCGCATGGAGGCCCAGTCATTGGTGGTGAAGTGGTGCTGTTCTGTAGTGCGACTGACCCGTGCGTGCTGCAGCTGAAACTCCACTATGGCCTGCACAGTCTGTCCAGCATGTGCAAGGTGGAGTTCCACCTGGTGGGCACGTCGCATATGAGGCGGTGAGCGGGAAGGCCAAAGTTACACTGTAGTGCAGACAGTCGAGCAGCGGCAAGATGTGAACGCCGGAAGCGCGAAAAGACGGCCCGCACTTTATGCAGCAGCTCTGACATGTCGGGGTAGTTGTGAATGAACTTCTGCACCACCAAATTCAGCACATGCGCCAAGCAAGGGATGTGCGTCAAATTGGCTAGTCCCAGAGCTGCAACGAGATTTCGCCCATTATCACACACCACCAGGCCGGGCTTGAGGCTCACCGGCAGCAACCACTCGTCGGTCTGTTGTTCTATAGCCCCGCCACAACTCCTGTGCGGTGTGGGGCCTGTCCCCCAAACATATGAGTTTCAGAATGGCCTGCTGACGTTTACCCCGGGCTGTGCTGAAGTTGGTGGTGAAGGTGTGTGGCTGACTGGATGAGCAGGTGGAAGAAGAGGAGGAGGAAGCCGAGTAAGGAGGAGGTGGCAACAGGAGGCAAAGAATGTTGCCCTGCGATCCTTGGCGGCGGAAGGACATGCGCCAAACAGCTCTCCGCCTGGGGCCCAGCCGCCACTACATTTACCCAGTGTGCAGTTAGGGAGATATTGCGTCCCTGGCCGTGCTTACTGGTCCACGTATCTGTGGTTAGGTGGACCTTGCTACAGATGGCGTTGCGCAGTGCACACTTGATTTTATCGGATACTTGGTTGTGCAGGGAAGGCACGGCTGTCTTGGAGAAGTAGTGTTGGCTGGGAACAACATACTGTGGGACAGCAAGCGACATGAGCTGTTTGAAGCTGTCTGTGTCCACCAGCCTAAATGACAGCATTTCATAGGCCAGTAGTTTAGAAATGCTGGCATTAAGGGCCAGGGATCGAGGGTGGCTATGTGGAAATTTACGTTTTCTCTCAAATGTTTGTGTGATGGAGAGCTGAACGCTGCCGTGTGACATGGTTGAGATGCTTGGTGACGGAGGTGGTGGTGTTAGTGGTACATCCCCTGTTTGCTGGGCGGCAGGTGCCAACGTTCCTCCAGAGGCGGAGGAAGAGGCAGAGGCGACAGCAGCAGAAGAGGCTGAGGCGGTAGCAGCAGGAGAGGTAGCAGGGGGAGCCTGAGTGACTTCCTTGTTTTTAAGGTGTTTACTCCACTGCAGTTCATGCTTTGCATGCAGGTGCCTGGTCATGCAGGTTGTGCTAAGGTTCAGAACGTTAATGCTTCGCTTCAGGCTCTGATGGCACAGCCTGCAAACCACTCGGGTCTTGTCGTCAGCACATCGTTTGAATAAGTGCCATGCCAGGGAACTCCTTGAAGCTGCCTTTGGGGTGCTTGGTCCCAGATGGCGGTGGTCAGTAGCAGGCGGAGTTTCTTGGCGGCGGGTGTTCTGCTTTTGCCCACTGCTCCCTCTTTTGCTACGCTGTTGGCTCGGTCTCACCACTGCCTCTTCCTCCGAACTGTGAAAGTCAGTGGCACGACCTTCATACCATGTGGGGTCTAGGTCTGCATCGTCTTTCACCCAGTCTTTATCCCTGACCTCCTGTTCAGTCTGCACACTGCAGAAAGACGCAGCAGTTGGCACCTGTGTTTCGTCATCATCAGAGACGTCCTGAGGTGGTATTCCCATGTCCTTATCATCAGGAAACATAAGTGGTTGTGCGTCAGTGCATTCTATGTCTTCCACCGCTGGGGAAGGGCTAGGTGGATGTCCTTGGGAAACCCTGCCAGCGGAGTCTTCAAACAGCATAAGAGACTGCTTCATAACTTGAGGCTCAGACAGGGGTGATGTGACAGACTGATGGGCTTGGTTTTCAGGCGCCATCTGTGCGCTTTCTGAAGAAGACTGGGTGGGAGATAATGTGAACGTGCTGGATCCACTGTCGGCCACCCAATTGACTAATGCCTGTACCTGCTCAAGCCTTACCATCCTTAGAACGGCATTGGGCCCCACCATAATATCGCTGTAAATTCTGGCGGCTACTGGGACCTGAGGTAGTTGGTACACTAGGACATGTGGATGTGGCAGAATGGCCACGTCCTCTCCCAGCACCAGAGGGTCCACTAACACCACCACGACCATGTCCGCGTCCGCGTCCTTTACTAGATGTTTTCCTCATTGTTACCGTTCACCACAATAAGAAAAATATTATTTGGCCCATTGTATTGAATTCAAATTCAGGCCTTTTTTTACAGACACCTAACACTATCTGGCTATCTATTTAGGTACCGTATTACACTAATAAAGGCACAGCAGTAACAACAGATTTAGCTGAATATAAATTTGAGGCCTATTATTTAGGCGCTGGGTGACAGGTATACGTTTACACACAGCATTAGACTTGGAATTGCACAGTAGCGCGTGTGTGAAGTTATTGAGAATGACCCTATCTGCACCTTGAATCTAATATATCCTTTTAGGGATAGATTTAAAATAGGCCTGATACAGCAGAAACCGCTAATTTAGAGAATTGCTAAATTGGGAATTGTATTTTAACCCAGAACAAAAACTGTGCTTTAACAGACACTAAATAACTTGACCAGCCACAGCAATAACCACAGATTTAGATGAATATAAATTTGAGGCCTATTATTTAGGCGCTGGGTGACAGGTATATGTTTACAGACAGAATTAGACTTGGAATTGCACAGTAGCGTGTGTGTGAAGTTATTGAGAATGACCCTATCTGCACCTTGAATCTAATATACCCTTTTAGGGATAGATTTAAAGTAGGCCTGATACAGCAGAAACCACTAATTTAGAGAATTGCTAAGTTGGGAATTGTATTTCAACCCAGAACAAAAACTGTGCTTTGACGGACACTAAATAACTTAACCAGCCACAGCAATAACCACAGATTTAGATGAATATACATTTGAGGCCTATTATTTAGGCGCTGGGTGACAGGTATATGTTTACAGACAGAATTAGACTTGGAATTGCACAGTAGCGTGTGTGTGAAGTTATTGAGAATGACCCTATCTGCACCTTGAATCTAATATACCCTTTTAGGGATAGATTTAAAATAGGCCTGATACAGCAGAAACCGCTAATTTAGAGAATTGCTAAATTGGGAATTGTATTTTAACCCAGAACAAAAACTGTGCTTTAACAGACACTAAATAACTTGACCAGCCACAGCAATAACCACAGATTTAGATGAATATAAATTTGAGGCCTATTATTTAGGCGCTGGGTGACAGGTATATGTTTACAGACAGAATTAGACTTGGAATTGCACAGTAGCGTGTGTGTGAAGTTATTGAGAATGACCCTATCTGCACCTTGAATCTAATATACCCTTTTAGGGATAGATTTAAAGTAGGCCTGATACAGCAGAAACCACTAATTTAGAGAATTGCTAAGTTGGGAATTGTATTTCTTTTCTTTTTAAAATCTTTTTATTGATTTTATCACAGAAATGGGGGTGAACAAACAGTATTGCAGACAGGCAGATTCTGCAAAGTTATACTAGTAAGTCCGCACAGAAGGTTTACAGCAATTGGACAAAGGCACAATCTGATACATTAGAACACAGCCTGGCCGACTAAGGCAGATAGAGCATACTAAAATGCATAAAACAGTCATTATTTATACGTTAACCATTACAACCTGCTCTGCTAGCGTCATTTCGTCCAATAAATCAAGGCTATGTCAGACAGTCTTTCTTGAACTGGGACGCGCGATACCAACATCCCTTTATATTTCAAAAGAAAAACTCTTGCCCGGATGGTGCAAGGAGCCGAGCGGACAGTGCGTAGGCTTCTGACAATAAGAATAATAATATCCATTGAAGTGAAACCAGAAAGGAAGAGAGTAATCAAAAGGAAACTATAAATGAAATTGGGAGAAAAGAAAAAAAAATAAACTGAACAGTAAGTAGGAAGAGGGGGGGGGGGGGGGGGGGACGTGGCGGGGTGGCATTCATTTACCTCCTATATGAAGGCAGAAGACTGAACCTGCGGGTTGTAGTATAAAACTAGTAATCTGTGGGCTATCTGGAGTGACCAGGCATCTCGTCGGCACTGCGTAAGAAGTCGGTGTCAGGCAACCCACCAAAGGTAAACGCACTGAGCTTAGGGTAATTGTGTGGTGGAACCTCATGAGTGGGGACTACAGAGAGGGAGTGTCAAGTTCAGTAATCTGTTGAGTGGTGATGTAATCAGTTTGATCTCTCCAGTGAGACCAGATTTTCAGGTATTTATGATGCGAGCGTGTTTCCCAGTGTGACAACTCCTCTAATCTAGCTACAGCTTCTACTTTACTTTTCCACTGTGATATTGACGGTGTATGAGTTGATTTCCAGTTGTGAGCGATTAGAAGTCTGGCTGCGGCCAGTAGGATGCTCAAAAGTGCTTTTTTTGGGTTATCTAAGGGATGCGTTAAAAGGGACAGAAGTGCAATCTTAGGGCAAGTCGGGAGAGAGACTATACTTAGTCCCAGTATGACTCTAATCAACTTAAAGATTTTATCCCAATATGTCTGAATATATGGGCATGCCCACCAGATGTGTAGGAAGGATCCTTTCTCTACCAAACATCTCCAGCATCTGTCAGAAGAACTGCTATACATCAGGCTCAGTCTTACAGGGGTTAAGTACCACCTGGTGAGTACTTTATATGCATTTTCTTGTATTGTGACACATCTAGAAGACAGTCTGGGTGCGTTCAACAATATCTTGTTTTCCTCTGCTGAGAATTTTACATTTAAGTCCCTTTCCCATTCCTTTAAGAAATATAAGGAGGGGGGGATTCTAGTAATAGCAGGTTCTTAGAGACAGTGGAAATTATTTTAGTAGGATAGCGAGTTTGTGAGACTAGTTTTTCGAACCATGATAGTGATGCGTCTGATCTTATTTTCTTAATGGTGGGGCTCATAGAGTTTTTCAGACAAGCATATTGTATCTGATTTAGATTGGGTAACTGGAACTTCTTTATTACGTTAGTAACAGTTAGGAAGGTGCCATCATTGTCTAAGAGTTCCTCAATAGGGAGTGTTGATTCTCTTATTAGTGTAGGCAGAATTTTAAAGCAATCCGTATGTAGGCTGAGGCAATCCCTAATGGTCATGAGGGGGGAAGGGAAGGACATACAACTTCTTCTTACCTCTGGGACGTTCCAGATTGACAGAGTGGTTGAAATAAATGGGTTATCCATGCTCCGGGACATAACTCTACTAGTGTCAGACATCAATAGAGGCCTGATCGGGAGACCTATCAGTTTCTCCTCTAGTGGGATCCAGAGCTTGTGTTTAGGCTGTCTCAGTAGATCAATGATCCTATTTATATGAACCGCTCTGTGGTATCTGATGATGGAGGGGAAACCTATCCCTCCTTTAACAAAAGGTAGCAATAAAATCTTGTTAGAAATTCTAGGTTTCTTGTTACCCCAAATGTAGGAAGAACAGATTCTTCTAAAGGAATTGAAAAAGCTACTGGGTAGTTTTATCGGTAGAACTTGCAGTAAGTAGGTGACTTTAGGTACTATAAGGGAGTTAAAAATATTGCGCCTACCTAGCCAGGAAATGAAAGAGGGAGACCATGAATTTAAAGTGTCAGGAATTGTTTTGAGCAAAGGCGGAAAGTTGGCATCATATAATTTAGCTAGGTCAGGTGTTATGTTTATGCCCAGAAACTTTACATGGGATTGTGACCATTCAAAGGGGGAATTTGTTTTAAGCTTTTTTAAGAGATTTTGCGGGAGGTTTATGTTCATAGCCTCGGACTTCGGGAGGTTAATCTTAAAGTTTGCAATGAAGCCAAATTCTGTGAAAACTTTAATGATAGCCGGAAATGCTCGTAGGGGATTGGATACTAGTAGCAAAAGGTCATCAGCATAGGCCGCTTGTTTAATCTCTAAGTCTCCACATACTAACCCCCTTATGTCTTTTGATTGTCTGATGAACTGTAAAAGTGGTTCTATTGTGAGAATAAATAAAATTGGAGAGAGAGGGCATCCCTGTCTGGTCCCGTTATTAATTTGAAACGGGTGAGAAAGAGTGTCATTTATCTTTAAGTTTGCACTAGGTGCGCCGTACATTGAGAAAATTGCGGAGATAAAACATTTGGGAAAACCAAACTTGGTCAAGACGTTTTTAATGAATGCCCAAGCCACCCGATCAAAAGCTTTCTCTGCGTCTGTTCCCAGAACCACTAAGGGAGTCCCTGATTTCTTCGCCAAGGCTATGGTGTTAAGTACTTTGTAAGTACTGTCTTTACTTTCTCGGTTGGGTACAAACCCAGTTTGGTCTGGATGCACCAGATCTTGCAGTAATGGTTTAATCCTGTTAGCTAGAATTCTTGCATAAATCTTTATGTCCAGATTCAACAAAGAGATGGGTCGATAGCTAGAGCAAAGGCTGGGATCCTTCTGTGGCTTCGGGATTAAGGTGACATGGGCATTCACCGCTTGCGGTAAAAACGCCCTACCTGAGAGGGCAGTATTAAATGAGTTGAGTAAGTGTGGCATTAGCGTGTCCTTAAAAGAGGTATAATATAACAAAGGGAGGCCGTCCGGACCTGGGGCCTTACCCTTTGCCATTTGTTTTAAGGTGGCTGAAATCTCCGAGGGAGAAATTGGATTGCTTAGCTCAGAGGCCTGCGTAGGGGACAAAGAAGGAAGTGAAAGGCTGTCCAAAAAGGTAGCAGTTCGGGCTGCCTTCTCTAGGCGGGTGTCTTCGGAATCCGATTTATCTATGTTATAAAGCGCCGAATAGAAAACATGGAAGGCGTTTGCTATTTCCAAATCATCTGCCACTAGTTCCTTTTTCTCATTTCGGATAGTCGCTATCCTGGATTTCCTTTTACGTTGTCTTATTAGGGCTAACATAAATTTGGTAGGTTTATTACCATGGGCGAAGAACTTTTGTTTTAGGGCCAAATAAAGTTTAGCTGATTGTTTGTTCAGGAGTCCTTTTAATTCGTCTCTAGTTGCCGCCAGTTCTATTAAGTGATGTTCAGAGCGGGACCGTTTGTGAGCAGTTTCTAACTCAGATAATTTATCATAAAGCACAGCGATTTTGGCGCGTCTTAGCCTATTAATATGTGAAGCTGTGGAGATAAATTCTCCCCTGATTACGGCTTTATGTGCTTCCCAGATTACATGCGGGGATACGTCATCTGACGCATTCACCTTAAAGTACTCTGACAACTTTCCCTTTATCTTTTCAATGACTCGTGTGTCGTCTAATAAGGTCTCATTTAGCCTCCAAACAAAAGTTTTAGGGCGGGTATCAGATAGTTTCCAGGTAATGAAGATTGGGGCATGATCAGAGTGAACTATGTTGCCAATATGCGTTTGGGTACACAGGTGTATTTGTGATAAAGGCACTAGGATATAGTCAATCCTGTGGTAGGAGTTATGAGGGGCCGAGAAAAAGGTATAATCTTTTTCTTTAGGGTTGTTCGCTCTCCAAACATCTATAAGGTTACTTCCATGTATAAGTTTCTGTATACAGTTGAGAGTTTTATAAGGTACAGAGGATTTTCCTGATGAGGTGTCAAGCAGAGGATTGAGGGCGACATTAAAATCCCCAGCTAGGAATACTATGCCTTCCCTGAAGTCTTCAAATTTTTTCCACGTCTCTTCAAACCAGCTTTTCTGGGCCTCATTGGGTGCATAAAAATTCGCAAAGGTATATAATTGGGAGTTAATGGTACCTTTTACTAAGATAAAGCGGCCGTTCGGGTCCGTTAGTGTGTCGGTCATGCTAAAATCTAGTTGTTTATGAAAGCCTACGCTAGTACCAAGTCTATTCGAATGTGGGGAGGAACTATGAAACCATTGGTTGTAATATGACCTGGAGAGATTTGGGATCTTATTATTTTTAAAATGCGTCTCCTGTAGCATTATAACTTTGGATTTTTCTTTGTGTAAATAGTGTAGGATCTGACCTCTCTTACATGGGTCTTTAAGCCCTTTAACATTGTATGATGCTATTTGAATGTCAGCCATAATGATATTTGGGGAGAGCAAGGGGAGAACTTACGTATCGACGAATGCCTGGTACAACACCGTTTCCGATGCCCAATGGAGATGGTGGTGGAGGTTAAGGCGCCAAAGAAGCAGTATTGTAAGGGGGTGGGAAGGAGATGCCAACGGATGCCTGGTTCGATTCCATATCTGTTGTCTGGTAGGGAGGTTGGTGGTGACAATAATGTAGATGAAATGCCTTTGAGGGGGGATGGGAAGGAGCTAAAAGGTAAAGGAGATAACGTCAGAACATAGAATAAACTTAGTATGAACGAACCTCTGCTGAAAGAGGAAACTTGGGAATTCATATTCCCGATGTAGGACCAGTACAAGTCCGTACTTCTATTCCAGCATAGAAGTACTTTGCCCCGAAAACAGTACAGGGACAGCAAATGAGGCATTAAACAGTAAACATATAAGTGAGATGAGGAGGTGAGAGATGCTGTGAAAACTACTAAAATAAAGCAGTTACACTAAGCAGCCCATAAGAACATAAAAGGAAACATATGAAAATCACCATGGAAAAAACCTGGGTGTAATGAGCCAAGATCGCCAGCCGCCCAGACCAGTCCACACCGGGACTGAGACTGGTGTGGAATCTACACAAACCAGTGAAAGATTCCAACTGTTAGGGGTCTGTGCGGCTAGCAATCCCGTCATCACCCCCGGCTATAAAGTGAAAGGACAAGATAAATAGGACATGTCCACTGTGAACCTTGAAATGTCCATTCAGTCTTCTTCAGGAATAATGCGTCTGGGGGTTAGTTTCCCATGCTTTTTTTTGGACTTAGGGGATTTGCCACTTCTGACTAATTCCCAAGTGGTGGGAGGCAAGATGTCCTGTGGAATGAATACATCACTTGTAGCGGACCAATCTGGAATGTCCACATCTTGTATCTCCAATGCTTCCATAATATCTGGGAGGTCTTTTGGTGATCTTAGGATGAATTTCTTTTCCTTCCATGTGATGAGCATTCCGAATGGGAAGAGCCATCTAAAGGCAATGCGTCTATGTCTTAGGTGATCTGTGAATGGCCGCAGGGCTCTTCTCTTGTTTAGAGTAGCAGGTGCAAGATCTTGAAAGAGGAGGATTTGGGCGTCTTCATATGTAATTCCCTCGCTTTCTCTGGCCTTCTTCATAATAAGATCTTTCTGGGCAAAGTTCAGCAGCTTGCAGATAATGTCTCTGGGAGGATCGCCAACTTTGGGTTTGGGACGTAGGGCACGGTGGGCTCTTTCAAGTATGATTGGGTCGGGATATTCTTCACCCAGTAGAGCTTTGCAGATTTCTTTCACTGCATTGGGTATGGCCTCATTAGCAACCGTTTCTGGGACTCCCCTGATGCGGATGTTGTTTCTTCTTCCTCTATTGTCTTGATCCTCAATGTAATCGTAGAGGTAATTTATGTGGCTTAGATAAGCTGAGAGGGCGGCAGAGTTTTTATTAGTGTAGTCTGCAACAGCCGTTTGAGTGGACTCTAAAGCTTCAACTCTCTGGCCCACTTGTCTCATTTCTCGTTTTATTTCGGATAATTCTTCTAAAACGGGGTTTAAAGCTTTGGTTAAAGCTTCTGAAATGAAGGATCTGGAAATAGGTAGATCAGAGGTTGCCTCAAAAGGTTCATCTTCCTCACTCTCCCTATCAGGCCGTGTGGCTAGTTGTTTCTGAGGATTGCTTTTAGAGGCAGAGGATGGGATCCCTTGGTTCGAAGTGTTTTTCTTCATCATGAAACGATCTAAGTCTGATTGAGAAAGAGATGGAGCTTTTGCCTGTTTCTGAGAGTCCTGTTCCACTCCCCTATATCTGCCCACTTTTACCATAAGTGCGTTTGATCTTGCCCTTAAAGCGAATTGTGCTCACCGCATCATCTCAAGTTAAAGAACCATTGTATTAACAGAACATGAATGGAGATAGAGTCTAAGCTCCAAAGCCAGCTTTTAAAACATATTCTTGCTGAGACAAAAAAAGGGTTACTGTCCCTTTAAATTGGCGATTTTCTGTACTGGCACTCAAGTTGGTTCTGTGGGCCCAGAGGTAGAGTTAGTATTGTGCCACTGATGATTCTCTCTTATAGGAGAAGCTAGAGGGTCCAGTGCAGTTCTGCACTCAAAGCAATGAGATAGCTGGAGCCCGGCGCGCTACAGCAGGGGTCCAACTGGTGGGTGTTAGGGGCCTCACTGTGGGTCGGGGTTTAGAGAGCAAGGTGGGTACCTTAATGCTAGCGATCCGGTGATAGTTAGTGGTTCCTTGCTGCCGAGCGGTGCGATGATCGGGTCCCCAAAACGGCGCCTGCTTGATGTTCCTGTCGCAATGTCACGCCGGCTTCAGAAGCTTTCTGGGGTCGCTTACAGTGTTCGGCGGGGATGCAGCGCTAGATCGATCCCTGCGCTTGTATTGATGGAGTCTCTGGGCTGGCGGTGGTGCGGACAGTAGGCGGCCGTGCAGGAACAAATCCAGGCCGCGGATGTGCCACACTACTAGGCCGCAGTAGAAGTAAGATGGCGCCTTCTCGGTAATGGCCGCTTCAGGCGCGATGTCACGCCAGCCGGCAAAGCTCACCGGAGCCGCATGAAACTCACGGCAACAGCGCGACTCTTGCCCCTTCTCAGAGCTGGTATGTATGTGTCTCCTGCGGGCGATTAGACCCAGGAAACGGCCGCACCGGGCCGAATCTAGGCTGCGGTTGCACCTCACTACTATGCCTCAGTAGTAACTCCGGCTATGGACGGGTGAGTGACTCGAGGAAGGTCTCAAAATGAAGGTGGCTGTGGGTACAGTCCCAGGGTGACTGAAATAGGGTCTTTCAAGCCCAGAAAGATCGTAGATGGGCTTTGATTGAGAAACTCTCAGGAGAGCTGCACTGAGAGACGTCTTCCTCTAGGGGATAGATTTCAAATAGCTCTGATATAGCAGAAACCACTAAATTATGAAATTGCTAAATTGGGAATTGTATTTCAACCCAGAACAAAAAATGTGCTTTGACGGACACTAAATAACTTGCCCATCCACAACAGGACAGCGGTAACGACAGATTTGGCGGGATATAAATTTGAGGCCTAGTATTTAGGCGCTGGGTGACCGGTATGGATTTAGTGACAGACTTAGACTTGGAAATGCACAGTAGCGTGTGTGTGAAGTTATTCTGAATGACCCTATGTGCACCTTGAATATTATATACCCTTTTAGGGATAGATTTCAAATAGCTCTGATATAGCAGAAACCACTAAATTATGAAATTGCTAAATTGGGAATTGTATTTCAACCCAGAACAAAAACTGTGCTTTGACGGACACTAAATACTTGACCAGCCACAGCAATAACCACCGATTTAGATTAATATATTTTGAGGCCTATTATTTAGGCGCTGGGTGACAGGTATACGTTTACACACAGAATTAGAACTTGGAATTGCACAGTAGCGTGTGTGTGAAGTTATTGAGAATGACCCTATCTGCACCTTGAATCTTATATACCCTTTTAATGAATATATTTAAAGTAGACCTGATACAGCAGAAACCACTAATTTAGGAAATTGCTAAGTTGGGAATTGTATTCAACCCTGAACAAAAATATATCTTTTGCCAGACAGCAGACAGTATTACAATTGGCTGGCCACAGACACCAGATTTAGGGTACTGCTATTTTGGCAATTGTATTTCACCCCCCAATAAAATAGCAAGCACAGCCAAGCCCCTGATGTAGGATATAGCCAAAAAATAACCACACTATTGATGGTTAAATGCACTTGGTGACAGCTTGCCCCTGATGTAGGATATAGCCAAAAAAGAACCACATGGTTAAATGTACTTGGTGGCAGCTTGTGCTGGCACACCACAAGTAACAAAATGGCCGCCGATCACCCCAGAAAAAAGTGACTGAAAAACGCTCTGGGCAGCCTAAAAACAGTGAGCAATTGAATAGCAGCAGTTCAATGAGCCACAGCTGTAGATCGATCACTGAATTAAGTCTTTTGGAGGAGTTAATCACTGCCTAATCTCGTCCTAACATCGCAGCTGCAACCTCTCCCTACACTGATCAGAGCAGAGTGACGTGCGGCGCTACGTGACTCCAGCTTAAATAGAGGCTGGGTCACATGCTGCACTGGCCAATCACATCCATGCCAATAGTAGGCATGGCTGTGACGGCCTCTTGGGGCAAGTAGTATGACGCTTGTTGATTGGCTGCTTTGCAGCCTTTCAAAAAGCGGCAAGAAAGCGCCGAACACCGAACCCGAACCCAGACTTTTACGAAAATGTTCGGGTTCGGGTCTGTGTCACGGACACCCCAAAATTCTATACAGTTCCGTTCACTCTTCTCTACTTACTTTGCACATTGTGCCTCTCCTTCCCCATGGCACAATGTGCAAAGCGCAAATCGCCCAAAGATGTGGCGAAGTACATTATGCACTTTGTCCCAGGTGAAAGGAGAGGTTTGCAGCAGCTGTGTGTGAATGGACCCTAATAGCCCTGTGTACCTGTCCTGTGAGATGTGATCCCTATGCTAAGTGTACCTGTGTGTGGTACTTCCGGAAACACGGAAGCATAGGGCAGGGTGGTCAAGGTTAGTCAGGACATAGATAGCGGGTGTCACACCTTATTCCACTGCTGCTACAGACACAACATCTTTTTCGGGGTGACGGTTGGGTTGAGGTGCCAGCAACAACATTGGGGAAATGTCGCTCGTGTAGACGGCTCACTACACTGGTGGATGGGGCACGGAACCTCCTGGATACAGGAGATTCTCGATGATCTCTTCCTGAAATTTGAGGAAGGATTCTGTTCTCCCAGCCTTACTGTAGAGAACAAAACTATTATATGCAGCCAATTGAATCAAATATACAGACACCTTCTTATACCAGCGTCTGGTGCGTCGGGAAACTAAATACGGAGCCAACATCTGGTCATTGAAGTCCACCCCTCCCATGTGAAGGTTATAGTCGTGGACTGAGAGGGGCTTTTCAATGACACGGGTTGCTCGCTCAATTTGGATTGTCATGTCTGCGTGAATAGAGGAGAGCATGTAAACGTCATGCTTGTCTCTCCATTTCACCGCGAGCAGTTCTTGATTACACAAGGCAGCCCCCTCCCCCCTTGCAAGACGGGTGGTAACGAGCCGTTGGGGAAAGCCTGCGCCACTAGTTCGCGTGGTGCCACAGCAGCCAATCTGTTCTAGAAACAAATGCCTGAAGAGGGCCATACTTGTGTAGAAATTGTCCACATAAAGATGGTACCCCTTGCCAAATAAGGGTGACACCAAGTCCCAGACTGTCTTCCCACTGCTCCCCAGGTAGTCAGGGCAACCGACCGGTTCCAGGGTCTGAACTTTTCCCTCATCGATCCGAAATTTGTGTGTATAGCCTGTGGCCCTTTCACAGAGCTTATACAATTTGACCCCATACCGGGCGCGCTTGCTTGGGATGTATTGTTTGAAGCCAAGGCGCCTGGTAAAATGTATTAGGGACTCGTCTACGGAGATGTTTTGCTCAGGGGTATACAAATCTGCAAATTTCTGGTTGAAGTGGTCTATGAGGAGCCGAATTTTGTGGAGCCGGTCAAAAGCTGGGTGGCCTCTGGGACGGGAGGTGGTGTTGTCGCTAAAGTGCAGGAAACGCAGGATGGTCTGAAATCGTGTCCTGGACATAGAAGCAGAGAACATGGGCATGTTATGAATTGGGTTCGTGGACCAATATGACCGCAATTCATGCTTTTTGGTTAGACCCATGTTGAGGAGAAGGCCCAGAAAAATTTTAATTTTGGAAACTTGGACTGGTTTCCACCGGAAAGGGTAGGCATAAAAGCTTCCCGGGTTGGTGGATATAAATTGAGTGGCATACCGATTTGTTTCTGCCATAACTAAGTCCGAGAGCTCCGCAGTCAAGAACAGCTCAAAAAATCCCAGGGCCGAACCGATCTGAGCTGTCTCAACTCCAGACTGGGCGGTGAAAGGGGGAACTACAGGTGCGGCTGAAGTTGGGGACTGCCAATCAGGGTTTTCCAGCACCTCAGGGATTCTAGGGGCTCTACGGGCCTGTCTGTGCGGTGGCTGCGACAGGGTAACTACTGCAGGTGCCACCGTACCAGCTTCAACTGCCCTTCTGGTACTCGCCACTTCACCATGTTGTACGGCAGTGCTGGTACTAGGTCCAGGATGGGCTGCGCTGCTGGTGTATGCCTCACCACGTAATCCGACAGCGCCAGCCCCACTCTGCTGCCCTTGAAGCGGATCCTGCGCAACCTGTGGTCTAGCGACACGGGGCCGGGTACGCCTGGTGCTATCAGGGACCTCAACCTCCTCGTCCGAACTTTGAGTCAGACTGCCACTGCTTTCTACAGGTTAATATTCTGACCCGCTAGTTTCATCAGATGAGGGTTCCCATTCCTCATCCGACTGGGTCAGAAGCCTGTAGGCCTCTTCAGAAGAATACCCCCTGTTTGATATTTGGGCTACTAAATTTAGGGGTATTCCCTGAGACTACCCAAGAAAAAAAAGCAAGCTTGTCTTACAAATGGGAGGCTAGCGAAGTACCGGAGGCCGCTGGGGTTGATTAAAAATATCAAAACTGATTTTTTTATCGCCGCAGCGCTTGTAAAGTGATTGTGCAGTGATCAAAAAATAATAATTTTTTGTCACTGTGGCGGGGCGGGCGTGGGTGAACGCACGTGTGGGCGACCGATCAGGCCTGATCGGCCAAACACTACGTTTTGGGTGGAGGGCAAGCTAAGGTGACACTAATACTATTATAGATCTGACTGTGATCAGTTTTGATCACTTACAGATACTATAAAAGTACAAATGCTGATTAGCGATACGCTAATCAGCGAATAAGTGACTGCGGTGCGGTGGGCTGGGCGCTAAACGATCGCTAAACTATCTAACCAAGGGGCCTAAACTATCCCTAAAACCTATCAGTCAATACCAGTGGAAAAAAAAAGTGACAGTTTACACTGATCACTTTTTCCCCTTTCACTAGTGATTGACAGGGGTAAGAAGGGGTGATCAAGGGGTTAATTGGGGTGCAGGGGGGTGATCTGGGGCTATGTGTGGTGTTTGGTGCTACTCACTGATGCCTGCTCCTCTGCTGAGACCAACCGACGAAAAGGACCAGCAGAGGAGCAGGGAAGCCATTTAACACATCATATTTACAAATATAATGTGTTAGATGACTTCTGAATGGAAATTTTAAAAATCGCCAGCCTGCCAGCAACAATCATTGGCTGGCAGGCTGGTGACGAAATAGTGCTTTTACCGGCCTCGCGTCTCGCGAGATGACGCACGGATGCGTCCAGGAGGAATGAATCGACCACCTCCAGGACGCATCCGTGCATTAGGTGGTCTAGAGGAGGTTAATGAAACCTGGTATCATTGGAATCAATGGCTGTAAAAGTGAGTCCAGCCATTCAGACATCCTTTCTGAGAAAGATCCGATGCCCGCCACTATGGGCCTCAGTGGCGTAGGGGACAAGCCCTTATGAATTTTGGATAAGGCATGGAAGACAGGGATGACCGAATTTAATACAAATATATAATCACATTCTTTTTTAGTCAAAAAGCCAGACTCCATTCCTAGAGTCAAGATCTTACCAAGTTCTGCCTGAAAAAGGGGGAAGGGGTTATTCCTCAGCTCAACTCAGCGTATATTTCACTATTCTGTAACATGGTGCAAACCTGTGTCTTATACACTGAACGGTCTAAAACAGTTACTGCTCCACCCGTGTCCGCATTTTTTATAATCAGGTCATCCCTGTCTTCCAAAGCCTGCAATGCCTTCCTTTCTGCAGCAGACATGTTTATCCGCCTTGTATTTTTCAGAGTACACAAATGTGCCTGTCCTATTATCTTGGAGATGAGAAAGAATAGTTTTCTTGAACCTTTTTCTTACGGTGCTGAAAACAGGAGTAAAATTTCCAAGTAGTATAATTTAAAAAAGGAAAGTAGCTATTTTATTCTTTTGTCAACACGTTTCAAGGGCTCACAGCCCTCTTCATCAGGACAATAAAAGCATATGTAGAGTCACATTAAAACATTGTCTTTTAAAAGGTATTTTGGCGCGCAGGCCAGTGGTTTGCTGGGCGGGGAATTGGTGTGTATGACGTTAGACGTGACGTCAGGTAGGAAACGCCCACAGTTTTCTGTCACTGGGGATTTGGTGATTCCTATTGTATGATGGCCGATTCTTACCTATTTGGTGTATGTGTCTCTAAATTGGCGTTTATATGAGCTAGCCGTCTTTTGATGTTAGAGTGATGTGCGGCATTTTTAAAAATTATCGATCTAATTCTGTTTGTATATTGAGCTGCTGACAGCACTGTAAAGTAAGGGGGTCAGTCATGGGTAGCGCTCTGAGAACCTGTAGATGGGTTGCGCTCTTGCGATCTATTTCGAACTACGGCATGGTAAGAGGGGGGGTTTCTGCATTGCTGCAGATGGCGAACTATGTTTTACTGTAACTATCGGACTGCGGTTAGCTGCTAGGTTCCAGGGGGATTGGAGTTCTTCAGGTGAGAGGATCTAGCACTGAAGGACAGCGGGGGAGGAGTGTCGTACATCGCAGCATTTTTGTGAATGTAGCAGAGTCCCGGTATTTTACTTTATTTTTTTTTGTCTGGGGGGGGGGGGGGGAATGGAAGGTATGTTTTTTGGGGATTGTTCTGAGGATTGCTGGTTGATTCTGGTTAGGGTTTGCAGCAGTGGATTAATACACTGCAGGTCATCAGTTGCGGTCTGTAGTTAGGTCTGGATATTGGTAATGTTCGTCTCGACGCTCCAGTCTGGTACTTGCCGAGACGGGGGGACGCATTATGGGTCAGTTTTGATGTTTTCCTCTCTCCTTTTTCCCCCTTGTTATTTATGTATAGATTGTATTTATTGGCGTTTCGGACTGTGTGGAAGCGGCCGGCAATAGCCATATAATCGGCTGATGGTGTCGCTTGGTTAGCGTTTATTATGTAGCAACCGGTGCAGAGAAGAAGGAAAGCTATATTTTCTCGATATGTTTTGATGTGGCCACATTTTGTTATACTGTGTTCATATGTTTTTGCTAGCCTGGTAGGGTATACTATTAATTATATTATATTTGGGTCATGAAATAGAGGGATAAGGGGTGGGGGATAAGCAAGTGAGTAGGGAAGTGGGAGTGGGGGGGGGGGAGCAGTATATATTATATTTAAATAGAGGATGGATGAAAGTAAAAATAGAGATTACTTGATATAAGTAGATGAATGAATAATACAATAAATATAACCATAATTATAGATCTAACGATAAAAAAATGAGTTTAAAATATATATATATATATTTAAAATTAGTAAAAAAAAATATATGTATGTATAGATATATATATATATATATATATATATATATGGAATTGGATGGATGGCAATGGGACTGTTAAAAGTATATATACGCACCTATATGTAAAAAAAAGGGGGGAGGGGTGGGGGGTGGCGGGGCCCACTGGGGGTGTGGGTATGTACGTATAGTTTTTGTATATTTTATTTATTTATTTGGTTTTTTTGAAGACGGTTTTTGTAAAGGCAGTTTTTGTTAATTCGTATTTTTGTCTATAGTATGGTTTCTGAAATTTCATTCAGTCCATATGGTGCAAGGGTATCCAACTGATATATCCAGTATACTTCTCTCTTTTGTAAGGTATTGAATCTGTTAAAGGGATTTTCTGGTATAAATTTAATTGGGGTGATTGTTAGAGGATGTTTTTCTTTTTCCATTGTTGATGCGCAGTGTCTGGAGAGGCTGTGTTTGAGGTATTGCCTGCGTATGTTATACGGTGGGATGCGAAAGTTTGGGCAACCTTGTTAATCGTCATGATTTTCCTGTATAAATCGTTGGTTGTTACAATAAAAAATGTCAGTTAAATATATCATATAGGAGACACACACAGTGATATTTGAGAAGTGAAATGAAGTTTATTGGATTTACAGAAAGTGTGCTATAATTGTTTAAACAAAATTAGGCAGGTGCATAAATTTGGGCACCACAAAAAATAAATGAAATCAATATTTAGTAGATCCTCCGTTTGCAGAAATTACAGCCTCTAAACGCTTCCTGTAGGTTCCAATGAGAGTCTGGATTCTGGTTGAAGGTATTTTGGACCATTCCTCTTTACAAAACATCTTTAGATCATTCAGGTTTGATGGCTTCCGAGCATGGACAGCTCTCTTTAAGTCACACCACAGATTTTCAATTATATTCAGGTCTGGGGACTGAGATGGCCATTCCAGGACGTTGTACTTGTTCCTCTGCATAAATGCCTTAGTGGATTTTGAGCAGTGTTTAGGGTTGTTGTCTTGTTGACAGATCCAGCCCTGACGCAGCTTTAGCTTTGTCACTGATTCCTGGACACTGGTCTCCAGAATCTGCTGATACTGACTGGAATTCATGCGTCCCTCAACTTTGACAAGATTATTAGTCCCTACACTGGCCACACAGCCCCACAGCATGATGGAACCACCATATTTTACTTTAGGTAGCAGGTGTTTTTCTTGGAATGCTGTGTTCTGTTTCCTCCATGCATAACGCCCCTTATTATGGCCAAATAACTCAATTTTAGTTTCATCAGTCCACAGCACCTTATTCCAAAATGAAGCTGGCTTGTCCAAATGTGCTTTAGCCCACCTCAAGCTGCACTTTTTGTGCTGTGGGCGGAGAAAAGGCTTCCTCTGCATCACTCTCGCATACAGCATCTCCTTGTGTAAAGTGCGCCGAATGGTTGAACGATGCACAGTGACTCTATCTGCAGCAAGATGATGTTGTAGGTCTTTGGTGCTGGTCTGTGGGTTGACTCTGACTGTTCTCACCATTCGTCGCTTCTGTCTAGCCAAGATTTTTCTTGGTCTGCCACTTCGAGCCTTAACTTGAACTGAGCCTGTGGTCTTCCATTTCCTCAATATGTTCCTAACTGTGGAAACAGACAGCTGAAATCTCTGAGACAGCTTTCTGTATCCTTCCCCTAAACCATGATGGTGAACAATCTTTGTCTTCAGGTCATTTGAGAGTTGTTTTGAGACCCCCCATGTTGCTACTCTTCAGAGAAAATTAAAAGAGGAGGGAAACTTACAATTGACCCCTTTAAATACGCTTTCTCATAATTGGATTCACCTGTGTATGTAGGTCAGGGGTCACTGAGCTTACCAAGCCAATTTGAGTTCCAATAATTAGTTCTAATGGTTTTGGATTCAATAAAATGACAGCAGTGCCCAAATGTATGCACCTGCCTAATTTTGTTTAAACAATCATAGCACACTTTCTGTAAATCCAATACATTTTCAAACTTCATTTCACTTCTCAAATATCACTGTGTGTGTCTCCTATATGATATATTTAACTGACATTTTTTATCGTAACAACCAACGATTTATACAGGAAAATCATGACGATTAACAAGGTTGCCCAAACTTTCGCATCCCACTGTATCTATGTTGGTTTAGACGGTTATGTAGGGCCTGGGTTGTGCGTCCTATGTACTGGAGGCCACATTTACATTCAATGAGGTATACCACATAGCAGGTTTGGCATGTCATATGGTGTTTTATCATAAAGGTGGACCCATTTTTGTTTGAGGAAAAGTGTGTGCGGTTGTGTGTGATAGCCTCACAGCATAGGCAGGTTTTTGTTCCACATTTGAAGCTACCTTTTTGGTCTGGCATATCCCTTTCTGAGGTTCTCTCATGTTGTTTTGGTTTACTGGGGGCTAGCATGTTTTTCATGGTGGGGGCTCTTCTGTAGATGATTCTTGGTTGTGATGGCAGGTATTTGTCGAGGTAGGGATCTTGTTGTAAAATATGCCAGTGTTTGGCTAGTATTGAACGGATGGTTTTGTTAGATGTGTTATATTGGGTAATTAGACTTAGGTGCATGTTGGATTTTTGTTTGTTTTTGATCCCCTTCTCTAGACAGGTTTTTTGTGATATTTGTGTGGTTTTTTCATATGCGTCCTTTATTAGTTTCTTGGGGTACCCTTTTTCTTTGAATCTCTTTTCTATTATTTTAGCTTGTAGGATAAAATCTTCCCTTTGTGTGCAGTTTCGTCTGATTCGTTTATATTGGCTGTAGGGGATGTTTTGGAGCCATTTTTTGTGATGGAAACTTGTGAAATGTATATAACTGTTTGTGTCTACTGTTTTGAAATATGTTTTGGTTATGAGATGGTTGTTTACGCTGGTGATTGTAATGTCGAGAAAATCGATCTGTGTCTTGTTGAAATTTGGGGTGAAAGAAATTCCCCAATCTGTGGAGTTTAGCTGGGTGCAGAAGTCTTGTGCTTGTTTTTCATTACCATCCCAGATGATGAACAGGTCATCTATATAACGTCTATAGTAGACAATGTGATTGTTTGGTTTGGAGGTGTTCGAGATGTATTCCTTTTCGAATTCGCCCATGAACAAATTAGCAAAAGACTGTGCCACTTTCGTTCCCATCGAGATCCCCCTGCACTGATGGTATGTGGTGTTGTTATATATGAAGAAGTTGTTTTCCAAAATGAATTTTAGGCTATCTAGGAGGAAGGTTATTTGTGGTGGTTTTAGTCTTTTATCGTTTGATAGTATTCTATTTATGCATTTTAGCCCTAGGTCGTGTTGTATGTTGGAATACAATGCAGTGACGTCCATGGTAAACAGAGAGTATGTGTCTTTATATGGAATACTGCTCAATTCTCGGATCAGTTGGCAAGAGTCGTGTAGATAACTAGGGAGACTGCGAACATATGGTTGTAGGAATAGATCTATATAGTGGGATAGGTTGCTGGTGGCTGATTTGGTGTTGGATACGATTGGTCGGCCCGGAGGTTTTTTAGGATTTTTGTGAATTTTTGGAAGGTGATAGAAATATGGGATGCATGGGGATTTCGGTGTTAAAAAGTTTTTTTCTTTCTGATTTATGAGCTGTTGCTCATAGGCACCTTTGATTCGGGTGGTCAGCTCTTTGGTGACAGCTGGGAAGGGGTTTTCTTGGACTGTTTCATAATAGGTTGGGTCTCTTAGGATGTTTTTTGCCTCATTTTCATAATCTATGTAGTCCTGTATAACAATGCCCCCTCCCTTGTCAGCTGGATGGATTATGATCTCAGTGTTTTCTTTTAATTTTTTCAGGGCCGTTTTTTCCATGCTATTTAGATTTTCTGCATAGATAGATCTCTTTGTTTTTGCCGTCATCTTTTTTATGTCTGTTTATATCAGGTCGAAGAAGGTTGGTATGAAATGTCCCTGGCTTTGTAAGGGTAAAAAATTGGACTTTGGGTGTACTTCCTGATGTATATAGATCAAGGGGTCATGGAGGGTTTCAGGGTGTTGTGGCGAGGTTTCTGTGTTTTTTGTGGTTTTGGATTCGAAATGCCTTTTGATTGTGAGATTTTTTCTGAATTTTTGTATATCTAAATAGAGTTCAAATGGGTCGACTGGGTTGTATGGACAGAAGGAGAGTCCCTTTTGTAATAGTTTATATTCAGATGTGGAAATAGTGTGTGATGAAAGGTTGAATATTTTGACCGTGGTTGCTTGGTCTTTTGATGGTGTTTTATTTTTCTCAGGGGAAGGTTTGTTCCGTTCTGTTGTATCTAGGCAGACTTTCCTTTTTTGTTGTTTGCCTCCCCTACAACCTCGTGCTCTAATTTTCTTTTTCCCGGGTTGGGTTTGTAATACTGGGTGATGAGGGATGGGGTAATTTTTTGGGGGGGCTTTTTTGGCGTCTGTAGGTTGGGCGGTATATGTATAGCAGGTGGAGTTCTCGCAGAGCCTAAAAAAGGAACTAGGGCAGTGGCTCCAGGGATGGCATTATCAATGATGGTATGGCCGGCTGTGCTCGTGTTGTTGTATGATGATGTATCATGTATCGTCATATTGGTAATTGAGGTGTCAAGTAGGAGGTTGGTTTCTTCTATGGTCTGGGTGACGTTGTGCTGTCTAATTTTGCAGTCACTATTTTTGATACTGCTTGTGTCCCCAGGTGAGTTGGTTGGGATGGGGAGTATGCTTGTATTGTCAGAGTGGGATCTGGGTGGTATATTGTGTTTGGATTTAAAATCAAGGTATTTGGTTCTAAGGGCTCTGAATTTAGTTAGAAATTCATCAGGGGAGGAGTTGGCAGTGGTGTCGGGTATGGTGGAGGGGGTAGGTGTGTTGTGGGTGTCGGGATTGGGGTGGTGGGGTGCAGGTTCTCCAGGACTCTTGTGTGTATGACTGGGGGGGCTGCTCGGTGGCTGGATTGTGGTTTTTATTTCGGGGAGGGGTATGGTTAGTGGAGGTAGGGATGGCACCATGGTAGTAGTGGGGGCAGTCGGATTGGTGTATGTGTAGCGCGGATCCCTGCTTGTGGTTTGGATATGGGCCGGTTTGCTGTGAGCTTGATTGTTAGGTTTCTTATAGTGGTTGTTTGCGAACTAACAGGTTTTGGTATTGTATGGTGCTGTAGACCTCGGGCATTGTATATTTGTTCTTTGTATAGTGTTGCTGCTGGGGGGTATTTTTGGAAATTCTTGTCTCTCTTCTGGGGGTATGTAGATTTCTATTTTTGGGTAGTCTGTATTTATTTTGCTCCTTGTCTGCTCTGTCTCTTTGTATTTTTTGGCTTTGTTTGCTATTATGTTCTGTTCATTGAAATATATTCTGTTTGTAAGATTGTGATTTATCATTGAAAATTCTGGATGGGATGTGAAGTTCTGTAGTTCTTTTATTTTGTCATCTATTCTATTGGTGTGGTGATCGGCCAGGGTTTTTCTTTTGTTTGTGATGATTTTCATTAGGCCTGCTGCGCAATGGTCAAGGTAATCATTCCATTCATACACAAAGTTCTTATCATCGGGAAAGGTAGGGGGGATGTCTATCCTGAGGCCTCTGGGGGCTATATTTTCTTGCAGGTAAATATTTAAAAACATAATGTCCAGAGAGTGGAATAGTTCAGACTTTAGGTTATCTTCCAGACTGTTGAATAGTTCACACATGTATTTTGTGTCATCAGGGGAAAAAAAAAGGCATAATGTCAATTTCACCTGTTGGCGTATCGTGTTGAGAGCAGTCTTTTTTGGATGTGTAGCGGGATACTAGCGATTTTCGCTGTTGGATCCTTTGTGGGAAGTAGTCAATTTTTCAATCTTTGTTGTATATTTCCACTGGCTGCTGGGCCTCCTCTCTGCTCTTTGGACAGTGTATGTCCTCCGGTTACTGTATGTTTCCACACCGTTCCGGTCATTACATAGAAGAAAAGGAGAGAAAAAGACAGGAGGCCGAGCCTCGTGTGTGTGGCTGTATTTTAGATCTTGTCGCACTATATACTGGAAGCGCTTACCATATGTTGTTGTGTGAAGCCACAACAACTGTACACTGCTTGTGCTGGTATTCTCCCGTCCAGCGTGCGGGGTCCTGTACTGCGGCCAAGGTTCCTTTTTCTCTGCCCCAGGTGTGGCAAGAGAAATAGTATTGGAGATGAGAAAGAATAGTTTTCTTGAACCTTTTTCTTACGGCGCTGAAAACAGGAGTCAAATTTCCAAGTGGTATAATTTAAAAAAGGAAAGTAGCTATTTTAGTCTTTTGTCAACGCGTTTCAAGGGCTCACAGCCCTCTTCATCAGGACAGTAAAAGCATATGTAGAATCACATTAAAACGTCGTCTTTTAAAAGTTATTTTGGCGCGCAGGCCAGTGGTTTGCTGGGCGGGGAATTGGTGTGTATGACGTTAGACGTGACGTCAGGTAGGAAACGCCCACAGTTATCTGTCACTGGGGATTTGGTGATTCCTATTGTATAATGACCGATTGTTACCTATATGGTGTATGTTTCTTTAAATTGGCGTTTATATGAACTAGCCGTCTTTTGATGTTAGAGTGATGTGCGGCATTTTTAAAAATTATCGATCTAATGCTGTTTGTATATTGAGCTGCTGACAGCACTGTAAAGTAAGGGGGTCAGTCATGGGTATCACAAAAAACCTGTCTAGAGAAGGGGATCAAAAACGAACAAAAATCCAACATGCACCTAAGTCTAATTGCCCAATATAACACATCTAACAAAACCATCTGTTCAATACTAGCCAAACACTGGCATATTTTACAACAAGATCCCTACCTCGACAAATACCTGCCATCACAACCAAGAATCATCTACAGAAGAGCCCCCACCATGAAAAACATGCTAGCCCCCAGTAAACCAAAACAACATGAGAGAACCTCAGAAAGGGATAGGCCAGACCAAAAAGGTAGCTTCAAATGTGGAAAAAAAAACTGCCTATGCTGTAAGGCTTATCACACTCAACCGCACACACTTTTCCTCAAACAAAAATGGGTCCACCTTTATGATAAAACACCATATGACATGCCAAACCTCATTGAATGTAAATGTGGCCTCCAGTACGTAGGACGCACAACCCAGGCCCTACATAACTGTCTAAACCAACATAGATATAACATACGCAGGCAATACCTCAAACACAGCCTCTCCAGACACTGCGCATCAACAATGGAAAAAGAAAAACATCCTCTAACAATCACCCCAATTGAATTTATACCAGAAAATCCCTTTAACAGATTCAATACCTTACAAAAGAGAGAAGTATACTGGATATATCAGTTGGATACCCTTGCACCATATGGACTGAATGAAATTTCAGAAAACATACTATAGACAAAAATACAAATTAACAAAAAACGCCTTTCCAAAAACCGTCTTCAAAAAGACCAAATAAATAAATAAAATATACAAAAACTATACGTACATACCCATACCCCTAGTGGGCCCCGCCACCCCTCTCCCTTTTTTTTTACATATAGGTGCGTATATATACTTTTAACAGTCCCATTGCCATCCATCCAATTCCATATATATATATATATATATATATATATATATATATATATATATACATACATATATATATTTTTTTTACTATTTTTATATCTACCTATATATATATATTTTTTTTTAAATACTTCATATTTTTATTTAGATTTGTCTTTAGATCTATAATTATGGTTATATTTATAATTATATTTATCGTATTATTCATTCATCTACTTATATCAAGTAATCTCTATTTTTACTTTCATCCATCCTCTATTTAAATATAATATATACTGCTCCCCCCCCCCCACTCCCACTTCCCTACTCACTTGCTTATCCCCCACCCCTTATCCCTCTATTTCATGACCCAAATATAATATAATTAATAGTATACCCTACCAGGCTAGCAAAAACATATGAACACAGTATAACAAAATGTTGCCACATCAAAACATATCGAGAAAATATAGCTTTCCTTCTTCTCTGCACCGGTTGCTACATAATAAACGCTAACCAAGCGACACCATCAGCCGATTATATGGCTATTGCCGGCCGCTTCCACACAGTCCGGAACGCCAATAAGTACAATCTATACATAAATAACAAGGGGGAAAAAGGAGAGAGGAAAACATCAAAACTGACCCATAATGCGTCCCCCCGTCTCGGCAAGTACCAGACTGGAGCGTCGAGACGAACATTACCTATATCCAGACCTAACTACAGACCGCAACTGATGACCTGCAGTGTATTAATCCACTGCTGCAAACCCTAACCAGAATCAACCAGCAATCCTCAGAACAATCCCCCCAAAACATATCTTCCACCCCCCCCCCCCCCCGAAAAATAAAATAAAGTAAAATACCGGGACTCTGCTACATTCACAAAAATGCTGCGATGTACAACACGCTGTCCTTAAGTGCTAGATCCTCTCACCTGAAGAACTCCAATCCCCCTGGAACCTAGCAGCTAACCGCAGTCCGATAGTTACAGTAAAACATAGTTCGCCATCTGCAGCAATTTAGAGCGCAACCCAGAAACCCCCCCCCTCTTACCATGCCGTCGTTCGCAATAGATCGCAAGAGCGCAACCCATCTACAGGTTCTCAGAGTGCTACCCATGACTGACCCCCTTACTTTACAGTGCTGTCAGCAGATCAATATACAAACAGCATTAGATCGATAATTTTTTTTAAATGCTGCACATCACTCTAACATCAAAAGACGGCTAGCTCATATAAACGCCAATTTAAAGACACATACACCATATATGTAAGAATCGGCCATCATACAATAGGAATCACCAAATCCCCAGTGACAGATAACTGTGGGCGTTTCCTAGCTGACGTCACGTCTAACGTCATACACACCAATTCCCCGCCCAGCAAACCACTGGCCAAAATACCTTTTAAAAGACGATGTTTTAATGTGACTCTACATATGCTTTTATTGTCCTGATGAAGAGGGCTGTGAGCCCTTGAAACGCATTAGTTTATAGCTACTTTCCTTTTTTAAATTATACCACTTGGAGATTTGACTCCTGTTTTCAGCGCTGTAAGAAAAAGGTTCAAGAAAACTATTCTTTCTCATCTCCAATACTATTTCTCTTGCCACACCTGGGGCAGAGAAAAAGGAACCTTGGCCGCAGTACAGGACCCCGCACGCTGGACGGGAGAATACCAGCACAAGCAGTGTACAATTGTTGTGGCTTCACACAACAACATATGGTAAGCGCTTCCAGTATATAGTGCGACAAGATCTAAAATACAGCCACACACACGAGGCGCGGCCTCCTGTCTTTTTCTCTCCTTTTCTTTTATGTCCTATTATCTTGTCATTCAAGGCACAAAGGTCCCTTTCAACAAGTTCTTGGAATCCGTCCAATGCCGGCGATCTGGACTGCAAGGGATAAAAATCCCTATTACTAGTTTTAAATGTACTAAGTTTTAAACAATGATGATTTAAACAATGATGATTTAAACAATGATGATTTATTAATCAGTTCATGATACCCCGGCTTGGTACGCATCTCCTGTAAAGAATCTGAATGCATAAGTTCAATCAAATTCATTGAATTACAAATATGAACAGCATCAATGTTGAAAAAGAGAGGGGTTGTCATCTACCAGACCATTATCAATGTCAGTTATATGCTCATCTACATTTGCAAAATGTTTTTTTAGAGTAAGATTACGTGCAAGCTGATTTACCTCTAAAATGGTCTTATAGATGTCAAACCTGTATGTTGGAGAACATGACAACCCTTTTCTTAGTACATTAATCTGAGCCTGACTCAAGATAGTAGCAGATAAGTTGATTACTTGTATGTCCATTAATCCTTCATATACCGGGAGGGATAACGGCGCGTATTTGTTGTGCCTGCTCCTGGCCCTTCGTTTTTTGCATTTCTTTTATGTTGTGCCGAAGTTGTTGCAGTATGACTAGCGTCCTCCACCTATATATTATCAATAGTTACGGAATCAGACAACTCCGGATCTGTTGAACTGAACAAGACCTTGGAGGAAGGATTTCTTTTTTCTCAAGTTTTCCTTAAAATAGAACGGGGCAGGTTAGCTCTGAATTCAGACCAATTACACACACAGTTCAGGGTGAGCTCATCAGGGCAAGGAGGAACTGCACTGATGAGTAGTAATGTCCCGAACTATTCGCCGGTGAATAGTTCCCGGCGAACATAGCTTGTCCGCGTTCGCCGCGGCGGGCGAACATATGCGATGTTCGGTCCACCCCCTATACATCATCATTGAGTAAACTTTCACCCTGTGCCTCACAATCAGCAGACACATTCCATCCAATCAGCAGTAGATCCTCCCTCCCAGACCCTCCCACCTCCTGGACAGCATCAATTTTAGATTCATTCGGAAGCTGCATTCACAGTGAGAGGAGGGACAGTGCTGCTGCTGCTGATTCAATAGGGAAAGCGTTAGCTAGGGCATTGTTCAGTGTCCACAGACTCATCTGCTGTAAGGACAGCATCCTGACAGCACCCCAAAAAGCCCTTTTCGGGGCTGGTACATAAGTGTTTTTATTTTATTTTTTAAATATATATATATATATTTTTTATAATATACCACGAATAGTGCAGCAGCACAGTCAGATGTTGTGCACTGGGTGCAAAATTTCCTCACAGAGGCTAACTTCTCCTCCAAGATATATATTCAACGAATGAAGAGGCAGCACTTCCAGTTTTTGGTGATAGGGTGACGGCATCTGGCTGCACATCAACTGAATCCCCCCAGCTCCACACGGGCTATTCCACATCCCCCAGCACTCCTGTCCGCCCTGAACGCACAGGTGGATCAGTGGCTGACCCCGAACCAACTTGAGATTGAAGTGGTGTGTGACAATGGAAGCAATTTGTTGGCGGCATTGAATTTGGGCAAGTTGTCACATGTGCCGTGCATGGCACATGTGTTGAATCTCATCGTACAATGCTTTGTGTCTAAGTACCCAGGCTTACAAGACGTCCTCAAGCAGATCAGAAAGGTGTGTGGCCATTTCAGGCGTTCCTACACGGCCATGGCGCACTTTTAAGACATTCAGCGCCGAAACATGCCAGTGAGGCGCTTGATTTGCGACAGCCCGACACATTGGAATTCAACACTCCTAATGTTTGACCGCCTGCTCCAAGAATAAAAAGCCGTCAACGAGTATTTGTATAACCAGGGTGCTAGGACAGCCTCTGCAGAGCTGGGAATTTTTTTGCCACGTTACTGGACGCTCATGCACAATGCCTGTAGGCTCATGCGTCCTTTTGAGGAGGTGACAAACCTAGTCAGTCGCACCGAAGGCACCTTTAGCGACCTCATCCCATTTGTTTTCTTCCTGGAGCGTGCCCTGTGAAGAGTGCTGGATCAGGCTGTAGAAAAGCGTGAAGAGGAAGAGTTGTGGTCACCATCACCACCAGAAACAGCCTTGACCTGTGGCAAAGCTGCAAGAGGAGTATGAGGAAGAGGAGTCAGAGGAGGAATGTGGCTTTGAGGAGGAGGAAGACCAACCACAGCAGCCATCCCAGGGTGCTCGTTGTTGTCACCTATCTGGGACCCGTGGTGTTGTACGTGGCTGGGGGGAAGAACAGACCGTAAATGACATCAGTGGGGAGGAGGAAAGGGAAATGAGTAGCTCGGCATCCAACCTTGTGCAAATAGGGTCTTTCATGCTGTCATGTCTGTTGAGGGACCCTCATATAAAAAGGATGAAGGAGAATGACCTGTACTGGGTGGCCACGCTACTAGACCCCCGGTATAAGCAGAAAGTGGCGGAAATGTTACCAAATTACCGGAAGTCAGAAAGGATGCAGCAGTTCAAAACCAAACTAAAAAATATGCTTTACACAGCTTATAAGGGGAATGTCACAGCACAACGGGAATCTAACTGGGGAAGAGGTCAAAGTAATCCTCCTCCTATCACGACCACGGCGGCAAGGACAGGACGCTTTACAGATGTGTTGTTGATGGAGGACATGCAGAGCTTTTTCAGTCCTACACATCGCCACAGCCCTTCATGATCCAGCCTTAGAGAACGACTTGACCGACAGGTAGCAGTCTACCTCGCCTTAACTGCAGATATCGACACTTTGAGGAGCGATGAACCCCTTGAGTACTGGGTGTGCAGGCTTGACCTGTGGCCTGAACTATCCCAGTTTGCGATAGAACTTCTGGCCTGCCCCGCTTCAAGTGTCCTGTCAGAAAGGACCTTCAATGCAGCAGGAGGCATTGTAACTGACAAAAGAAGTTGCCTCTGTCAAAAAAGTGTTGATTACCTCACCTTCATTAAGATGAATGAGGCATGGATCCCGAAGGGACTGACAGTGGGGGATACGTTTGACTAACAAAAGGCCTGATGCCTTGGCCTCAAAATGGTCCCCACGGTGCTGTATTTAATGTCTGCATACCGGATGACTTTCGTGAATTCTCCGCCACCAACTAGGGTTCAAGCCGCAATGTTTTAGTCACCTTTCTGCCTGGAAAACATCAATTTTTCTGGTCGCTGCTACAACAGCGGCTGCAACAATAACATTGTTTTTCAGGCATGTGTACATGCCTAATTTTTCTGGCCTCAAAAACAAAACACAAAAAAGGCACATACATGTGTCAATTCCCCTTCGTGATTGGTACCTTGTTGTGGTGAAGGGGCTTGCGTATCACAATGAAGCGATCATCACCTCTATAAGTGTGTTGGCAATGTTGCCACACCCCAGATAAGGCCGTTGTTTCATTATGATCAGACTAAAAGTGATCGGCTGGATAATTTTTCATAGAAAAAACATTCATTTTCTTTTTTTTTTTTTTTTTTAAGTTGTACGGGTTTCTAATACATAAAATAAACTATTAAGAGACTTTATTATGATTTTTTTTATTAGAAATAATGCAGACAATTTAAAAAATCCCCATAAATTCCAATACAAAGCAAGTACAGAGCTCAGAACAAACTTTTTTCAGGATGTCGTTAATTCGACAATGATTAATCAATTTGACACACGTCCCTGGATAGGGGACATAACAGGGATTAAACTGATGAGAATAGTACTACAGAAAATACCACTCATATCGGGTGTGACAGTAAATAGCACGGCGCAGACGCAGTGACCGTGGCGTGGATTCAAACAAAGGGGAGGGAGCCAGCATTTTTTAAACCATCTCCCCGTTCGAAAAATCTATTTAATAAATGGACCCCAGATTGAGGAAGTCACGTAACAGGGATTAAACTGATGAGAATAGTACTACAGAAAATACCACTCATATCGGGTGTGACAGAAAATTGCACTGCGCAGACGCAGTGACCGTGGCGTGGATTCAAACAAAGAGGAGAGAGCCAGCGTTTTTTTAACCATCTCCCCGTTCGAAAAATCAATTTAATAAATGAACCCCAGATTGGGGACGTCACGTAACAGGGATTAAACTGATGAGAATAGTACTACAGAAAATACCACTCATATCGGGTGTGACAGTAAATTGCACTGTAAAGGGGGAATATTAATCACCAATATTTATGCAAATTTCAATAATTAATATTCATAAATAGGAGGAGCTGTCTATTGATAACTCTGCCTATTTATACCTTTATATAACAATAACACAATACCTTCGCTATACTTTACACTAATCACTACGCTAGCTGCATGTGCCTAACTAACTCACTACTGCTAACAAGTACACGCTACACAAAGGGTACAAATATAACGGTATTAACACCTGACGCACACGATATACAGTAAATACACAGCACTACAAATATACAATCCTAAACTACACTACACGTTCCCAAATTCCACCCATAAACTATCTATACAATACACACACATACGAATATTAGCAACCCACCCACCTGGTTCTATACTATCCCTATGGGGTACGACGAGGGTTAACGGTGGTCTTACAGGGGTGTAAGCAGACCACAAACACAATTACAGTATCAGGGAAGGGTTTAACATGGGGAAGATCCGGGCTGTACAGCAATGCAGGGGTTAATATCCTGCAAGTGTACAGTGAGGGGGTGTGTGTGTAGTGTACGGGAGAGTAATACCCCATCACTACAGAAGGGTCACTTGGGTACTGTCATTCCCCCTGTATTTGTGGGGAGGTTGGTATAGAACATCTTGTCAATGTACTGCTATGTATTTTCCTGTTACTGTGAAACGTGCATGTGCAGGCCGGCTAGGGTGTCATTCCAGCTCTGAGTCACTAGAGGGAGCTAGGGAACCCTAGGTTATAAAAGGCCCAGTCAGGAAGTAGTAGTGGGTTCAGACAGTGGGAGCAGAGGTCAGAAATGATCCTGTGTCTGAGTGAAGGCCAGGCTATGGGCCTGTGAGAGCAGAGCAGGCCTGAAGCCTGCCGACTAGGAGAGGGTATTATAGGCCCTGTAACCGGGTTCCGGATCCAAGGAAAAGGTTCCCCTCCTGAGTCATCATCCGTTTAGCTGAAACAGCATAAGCAAGCCACCAGCCAAGACACAGAATACCACAGAGGCCGATCAGATAAAGCAAGAGGTACTCAAGATAACAGAGGAGGTACTAGATAAGGACAGCTTCAAGGGTACGCCAGATAAAGGGCATTAGACCTTGGAGAGAAAGTCACATGTTTCAGGACCAGTCAGGAATAGTGTGCAAGCCGCCTGTACTGCATCTCCTGTAATCAACACTCTGTATAATACATTGCTAAGACCGGCCATTCTGTACTCCCAAGAACCAGCTGTATTCCAATAGTCACCAACCGTCTTTCATGGAACTGCGCTTCCACCTGCGTCCATGTATTATACTCACTGATATTCAGTAAAAGTTCCAGTTTTTGTTGGCTATCCTATGCTTGCTTCATTCTTCTACAATACCATACACGGCGTGTCACCGTTTAATTGACACTGGCGTCACGAACTTTTAATCACCTGCCTGTTCCAGTATTTGCCCCAATTGAAGACGACAGTGGATCCCAGGTTAGTGAGTCAATCTGCACTACAAAGCCCAGCATAAACTACTGACCCCCTGGGACACTGCATGTGTGGCAGGGATGCAGCAGGGGTTGCCACCAGGGGTTAATCAGGGATCCAGAGGTTGAACAGGAAGGGGTTAATGCTAGCAGGGGATCAGGGAAGGAGTTTTGGGCAGGACAGGGGAACAGGGCACTGAAGGGGTTAATGGGGCAGTGCTACTTAGCCATCCAGCAGGACTCAGCACACTGCTCGATTCTCTTTCCTCTGGAGCAGATGGACTGCTCGGTCTTCCCCTCCTCAGGTCTGGTGGAGAATGCAGAGCAGCTAGTGTGTACTGCCTGCGTTACTCTCTATGTCCGGAAGCTCTCTCCTTCAGGGGGAGGTCGGGGTTCCTGTGTCCCAGCGCAGCGCAGCCTGGATGGCTGTCTGCGCTCTTTGGGGAGACTCCTGAGCGCAGAGCACAGCGCTCAGCTGGGATGTGCTCTCCTTCAGGAGGGGGGGGGTCCGGTAGGGGTCTTCAGCCGGAGGTTGGGCATTCCATCTTGAGCGCCGATCGCGCTCTCTTATGGGGGGTCCACTCTGCCTGAGCGCAGGATGCGCTCTCCTTTAAGGTGGGGGGGTCCCGATCCTTCTCCTTGAGTGCTGGGGCCGCTGGATATTTATCCCCGGCGGCCCGCACTCTCGCACCGCCCACCAGGGGGCGCGCGCGCACCCATGATCCACGTGGGCCGGCGCAGTGATATGATGTCACTGCGCCGGCCCGCACATCGGGGACACGCTGCACACCAACAGGCGGAAGAAACCTTTGATCTCCCTACTGTGGCACTCTGCATTCCGACCAGCGAGATGTTAATTTTGCTACCGGAATGCGCATAATAGAAGGAGGGGAGGCTTCTCCCCTTCTTCTATAATGCGTAATTAACTCCAGCAGCGCTGGAGGTAATTACAACAAAGGGCTCAGATTCTGTTGAATCTGAGCTCTTTGTATCCATCAGGATGACCGGACCCTTGTCCAGTCATTCTGATGCAATTAGCCAGATTGCATTGGTGTGAATGCTTGGGGCACATTAGCACCGATGCACCTGGTTTCAGGTGTAGGGGGGGGGGAATATTGTATAATATACATGTGTATGGATGCATGGGGCACATCCATACACATGTATACACCAATATAAGGGATCTAAAGGGGGGCACAGCCCCTACATTATAAGGGGGCACGGCCCCTACATTACCATGAGCCCCTGTGGGTCACCATGGGCAGACATGCAAAGATGCTGGGCACATCTGCACACATCCTCCCATAAAGTGACCATTAATGCATGCATATATATCATACATGCATGCACGTGTTTGCATGCATGTATGTATATATATATGCATGCATCTCAACCCTTCCTCAACATGCACGGCGCAGACGCAGTGACCATGGTGTTGATTCAAACAAAGGGGAGGGAGCTAGCTAGTTTGCAGTTGGGCAAATGGACTGTTTGCGGTTGTTTGCGGTGCATTAAAAGGGGAGTTTGGTCTGTCAATGTCTGTGAAGTGGGCGTAACCCTTACACTACTTGATCGATACAACATCATACCTGATCGTATACACACACTGGATGTTTTAAACCACGTTGTTCAAAAAAATTTAGGATTGTTAGGTGGATTAAAATCCAACTCTGCGTCAACTATGTAATTTTCCATGGGAGCTTTGCTATGGATCCCCCTCCGGCATGCCACAGTCCAGGTGTTAGTCCCCTTGAAACAACTTTTCCATCACTACTGTGGCTAGAAAGAGTCCCTGTGGGTTTTAAAATTCGCCTGCCTATTAAAGTCAATGGCGGTTTGCCCGGTTCGCCCGTTCACGAACATTTGCATAAATTTGCGTTCGCCGTTTGCGAACGGAAAATTTTATGTTCGCGACATCTCTACTGATGAGGACTCCTTTAATGTTGAATCAAATAATATATTAGAAAGGCTATCAAATAGGGTGTTTTCTGTAAAAAAGGTGAAGGAAGAACAGAGGGTTGCCTTGAATATGGATAGAAAAACACTGGTTTTCCCTGTGAGAAATCATTCACAGGAAGAAAAAGGGCAAGACCAGAATATAAATGGGATTAGAAATAAAAACTATAAAAATAAAAACTATGAAATTACTACCATGTATGTCACACAATACAGCGAACAATATACTAAAGTGTGTAAAATTGTAAAGAAACACTTTCCTCTATTGAGATTTGATGAACAATGGTCGGATGTTGCGAGAGTTGGTATTAGATGAGTGGCACGTAGAGCACCCACCCTTGGTGACATCCTAAGTCCTAGTCTATTCCGCAGTTCTAGTCTCCCTAAAACAACATGGCTAAATTGCAGGGGCAATTTTAAGTGTGGCCATAACAGATGTATATGTTGTGAGCATATGACAATCAGTAAATGCTTTAGATCTGAAGCTAACAATAAAGAATTTGAGATCAAATCTTATTTGAATTGCAACACCAAACATGTAATTTATTTGATCACTTGTACAGAATGTCATCTGCAATATGTTGGTTGCACTTCTAACCAGCTCAAATCCAAGAGCCGCCATTACGAGAACCGCAATGTGTCTGCTGTCAGTATGCATTTTTTGTTTCATCATGGTGGGGACACATCCGAATTGTGGGCACATGGTATAGAAAAAGTAATGGCCCCCGTGAGAGGAGGTGATTATAGGAGAAAATTATTAAATAGGGAGGCCTACTGGATGTTCCAGTTAGCCACTCGTCATCCACAAGGTCTAAATAGAACATGTGATCTCATACTGCAATATTAAAAGCACATTTTACGTGATTCCATTCCTGTGTTTTGCTAGTGAATTGTGTTGCTTAACCCTTTCATGACCAAGGGTCATTGATGCCCTAGTGTCCAGGTCAAAATTTACAAATCTGACATGCCTCACTTTATGTGGTAATAGCTTTGGAACACTTTTACTTATCCAAGCCATTCTGAGACTGTTTTTCCGTGACACATTGTACGTCATGATAGTCATATATTTGAGTCAATATATTTAACCTTTATTTATGAAAAAATCCCAAATTTACAGAAAATTTAGAAAAATTCACAATTTTCCAAATTTCAATTTCTCTGCTAAAACAGAAAGTCATACCTAATAAAATATTTATTACTTAACATTCCCCATATGTCTACTTTATGTTGGCATCATTTTGGAAATGTCATTTTATTTTTTTAGGACGTTAGAAGGCTTAGAAGTTTAGAAGCAATTCTTACAATTTTTAAGAAAATTTCCAAAACCCACTTTTTAAGGACAAGTTCAGGTCTGAAGTCACTTTGTGGGGCTTACATAGTGGAAACCCCCATAAATGACCCCATTGTAGAAACTACACCCCTCAAGTTACTCAAAACTGATTTTACTAACTTTGTTAACCCTTTAGGCGTTCCACAAGAATTAAAGGAAAATGGAGATGAAATTTCTAAATTTCACTTTTTTGGCAGATTTTCCGGACGTGGCAATACTTAATATGTATACTTTTTCAAATTTATTTAAGTTTTACACAATAATAGCATTTCTGAAACCCAAAAAATTATGTTTTAGTGTCTCTATAGTCTGAGAGCCATAGCTTTTTTATTTTTTGGGTGATTGTCTTAAATAGGGTATCATTTTTTGCGTGATGAGGTGACGGTTTGATTGGTACTATGCCTTTTTGATTGCTTGCTGTTGCACTTGTTGTGACAAAAATGACATTTTTTTTACACTTTTTTTGGGGTGTTTTATGGTGTTTATCAGACGGGGTCTATAATGTGATATCTTTATAGAGACGGTTGTTACGGACGCAGTGATACCTAATATGTGTATTTTTTTTTTCTTTTTTTATAGGAAAAGGCAATTTATTTATTTATTTTTATTTTTATTTTAAATTTTTCTTTATCAAGTCCCTCTTGGATCATGAAGATCCAGTGGGGCTGATGGCTGTGCTATACTTTGCAATGCTCTTGAATTGCAAAGTGTAATACATTCAGATGCCCTGTAGGTGGCAACAGCGGACGCTTTTGCAAAGCGTCCGGTTTCCAGGGCAACCATCGGGGCTGCCATCGTCCGTGACAGCATACAGGGCAGGGGCAGAAGCTTTAATCCAAGCACTGAGCAGCGCTTAGATTAAAGAGCTGCCAGAACGTATATATACGTGGTAGCTGCACGGGGTATGTGCAGCTATCACGTATATATATACAGAGTTGTGTATCTAATTATATCATGTGTGATACAGCTTTGTAATAAGTAGCACCAAGCACCACACTACACTACACCCACCTGTCACTTAGTAACCCCTTATGAACCCCTGATTACCCCATATAGACTCCCTGATCACCCCCCTGTCATTGATCACCCCCCTGTCATTGATCACCCCCCTGTAAGGCTCCATTCAGACATTTTTTTGGCAGAAGTTAGCGGAAATAGATTTTTTTTTTTTTTTTTTCTTACAAAGTCTCATATTCCACTAACTTGTGTCAAAAAATAAAATCTCACATGAACTCACCATACCCCTTACAGAATCCAAATGGAAATTTTTTTTAGACATTTATATTCCAGACTTCTTCTCACGCTTTAGGGCCCCTAAATGCCCAACATGCGACCCCATTTCGGAAAGAAGACACCCCAAGGTATTCCGTGAGGGGCATATTGAGTCCATGAAAGATTGAAATTTATGTTCCAAGTTAGCGGAAAGGGAGACTTTGTGAGAAAAAAAAAAAAAAACAATTTCCGCTAACTTGTGCCCCAAATTTTTTATTTTTTTCTATGAACTCGCCATGCAGCTCATTGAATACCTTGGGGTGTCTTCTTTCCAAAATGGGGTCACATGTGGGGTATTTATACTGCCCTGGCATTTTAGGGGCCCTAAAGCGTGAGAAAAAGTCTGGGATCCAAATGTCTAAAAATGCCCTCCTAAAAGGAATGTGGGCCCCTTTGCACATCTAGGCTGCAAAAAAGTGTCACACATGAGGTATTGCCGTACTCAGGAGAAGTTGGGGATTGTGTTTTGGGGTGTCATTTTACATATACCCATGCTGGGTGAGATAAATATCTTGGTCAAATGCCAACTTTGACAACTTTTCCCATTTTTTTATACAAGACAACTTTTCCCATTTTTGTATACAAAGTTGGCATTTGACCAAGATATTTATCTCACCCAGCATGGGTATATGTAAAATGACACCCCAAAACACATTCCCCAACTTCTCCTGAGTACGGAGATACCACATGTGTGACACTTTTTTGCAGCCTAGGTGGGCAAAGGGGCCCACATTCCAAAGAGCACCTTTCGGATTTCACAGGCCATTTTTTACAGATTTTGATTTCAAATTACTTTGCACGCATTTGGGCCCCTAAAATGCCAGGGCAGTATAACTGCCCCACAAGTGACCCCATTTTGGAAAGAAGCCACCCCGAGGTATTTCATGATGGGCATAGTGAGTTCATGGAAGTTTTTATTTTTTGTCACAAGTTAGTGGAATATAAGACTTTGTAAGGAAAAAAAATAATTAAAAAATTCATCATTTTCCGCTAACATGTGACAAAAAATACAAAGTTCTATGAACTCACTTTGCCCATTAGCGAATACCTTAGGGTGTCTACTTTCCGAAATGGGGTCATTTGTGGGGTTTTTCTACTGTCTGGGCCTTGTAGAACCTCAGGAAAAATGACAGGTGCTCAGAAAGTCAGAACTGCTTCAAAAAGCGGAAATTCACATTTTTGTACCATAGTTTGTAAACGCCATAACTTTTACCCAAACCATTTTTTTTTACCCAAATTTTTTTTTTTATCAAAGACATTTAGAACAATAAATTTAGAGAAAAATGTATATATAGATGTAGTTTTAAAAAAAAATGTACAACTGAAAGTGAAAAATGTGATTTTGTTTGCAAAAATCTCGTTAAATTTCAATTAATAACAAAAAAACTAAAAATGTCAGCAGCAATGAAATACCACCAAATGAAAGCTCTATTAGTGAGAAGAAAAGGAGGTAAAATTCATTTGGGTGGTAAGTTGCATGACCGAGCAATAATTGGTGAAAGTAGTGTAGTGCAGAATTGTAAAAAGTGGTCTGGTCATTAAGGGTGTTTAAGCTAGGGGGGCTGAGGTGGTTAATAACCTGTTTCTATAGCTAAGGTATCTTCAAAGCTGGGATTGGAGATAGCTACCATGTGGTTAAAGGTGGAAATGCCTGAGGGTAACAAGGGGTTTAACTGTACAGGAGGCTCCACAATAGGAGGTTCCCACTCTGGATTGTTGTACATATCTTGTAGCTGGAATCTGCCATGATGGACCTTTGGACCTCCCTTTATCCACGCACTGAGCTCATATTCTCCAGCATCCCCTTTTGCATTGTGAGAGTGAGGCCTCATGCACACGGCAGTATTTTTTCACGGTCCGCAAAAACGGGGTCCGTAGGTCCGTGATCCGTGACCGTTTTTTCGTCCGTGGGTCTTCCTTGATTTTTGGAGGATCCACGGACATCCAAACGGATCCGTCCTGAATTACAATGCAAGTCAATGGGGACGGATCCGTTTGACGTTGACACAATATGGTGCCATTTCAAACGGATCCGTCGCCATTGACTTTCAATGTAAAGTCTGGAGTCCCTTTTATACCATCGGATCGGAGTTTTCTCCAATCCGATGGTATATTTTAACTTGAAGCGTCCCCATCACCATGGGAACGCCTCTATGTTAGAATATACTGTCGGATATGAGTTAGAGCGTGAAAACTCATTTCCGACAGTATATTCTAACACAGAGGCATTCCCATGGTGATGGGGACGCTTCTAGTTAGAATATAGTACAAACTGTGTACAGGAGTCCCAGTTTAATCGCTAGGGCTCCGATCGGTAACCATGGCAACCAGGACGCTACTGTACAATAGTACAATAGTAAAAGATTCATACTTACCTGGGAGCTGCGATGTCTGTGTCCGGCCGGGAGCTCCTCCTACTGGTAAGTGACAGGTCTGTGCGGCGCATTGCTGTCCCTTACCAGTAGGTGGAGCTCCCGGCCGGACACAGACATCGCAGCTCCCAGGTAAGGCTACTTTCACACTAGCGTTCGTCGGTCCGCTCGTGAGCTCCGTTCGGGTGTCCGCCTGGCCGTGCGGAGGCGTGCGGATCCGTTCAGACTTACAATGTAAGTCAATGGGAACGGATCCGCTTGAAGATGTCACCATATGGCTCAATCTTCAAGCGGATCCGTCCCCCATTGACTTTACATTGAAAGTCTGAACGGATCCGCGCAGGCTACTTGCGCACTTGCGCACTTGCGAATTTTTTTAAAGTTATTAATGCAGACGGATCCGTACTGAACGGAGCCTCCGTCTGCATTAATATCAGAACGGATCCGCCCGAACGCTAGTGTGAAAGTAGCCTAAGTATGAATCTTTTACTATTGTACTATTGCTAAGTAACCATGGCAACCAGGGCTGCAGTAGTGTCCTGGTTGCCATGGTTACCGATCGGAGCCCCAGCGATTAAACTGGGACTCCGATCGGAACTCCGCTGCCACCAATGATCGGGGGGGGGAGGCCGCACACTGGCCACCAATGTTGTTAATGCTATAGAGGGAGGGGGGCCGATGGGGGGCACACACTGTGCCACCAACAAATAATTATTACAATACAGGGAGGAAGGGGGGGGGCGCACACTGTGCCACCAACTAATAATTATTACAATAGAGGGAGGAAGGGGGGGCGATGGGGGGTGCACACTGTGCCACCAACGAATAATTATTACAATACAGGGAGGAAGGGGGGGGCCGATGGGGGGTGCACACTGTGCCACCAACGAATTATTACAATAGAGGGAGGGAGGGGGGCCGCACTGGCCACCAATGATATTCAAACTGCGGAGGGGGGGTCTGCCCCCTGCTGCCTGGCAGCCCTGATCTCTTACAGGGGGATATGATAGTACAATTAACCCCTTCAGGTGCCGCTGAAGGGGTTAATTGTGCTGATCACGGCCCCCTGTAAGAGATCGGGTGCTGCCAGGCAGCAGGGGGCAGTCTTGTACAGTTTGTAGTGTATTCTAACTAGAAGCGTCCCATCACCATGGGAACGCCTCTGTGTTAGAATATACTGTCGGAAATGAGTTTTCACGAAGTGAAAACTTAGATCTGAAAAAGCTTGTATGCAGACGGATCTTCGGATCCGTCTGTATGAAAGTATCCTACGACCACGGATCACGGACACGGATGCCAATCTTGTGTGCATCCGTGTTCTTTCACGGACCCATTGACTTGAATGGGTCCGTGAACCGTTGTCCGTGAAAAAAATAGGACAGGTCATATTTTTTTGACGGACAGGATACACGGATCACGGCCTCGGCTGCAAAACGGTGCATTTTCCGATTTTTCCACGGACCCATTGAAAGTCAACGGCCACGGATGCACACAACAGTCGTGTGCATGAGGCCTGAGAAGCATACTAGAACCAGTCTTCCCAGTGTGGTAACAGCTGCCAGTCTTTGCGAGTGACATATAGGCAAGTTGTTTACCATTTGTATCCACTTGGTCAAGTGCACTTTGAGGCTTATATCCCCAATCAGGGCCTGTGGTCCAGCCAACAGAGCCCCAATATGCACAACTCTTTCCCCAGTAGTCATCTGTTACACATATGTATATTGCCCTATCTTTATTTGGTCCATCCCAATACAGATTACATTGCCACCCTACTGCTGGGCATTTTACAATGTCAGAAAAGTCAGACTTAAACGCGCCACATGAACAGCTGAGGAGTTATACCAAAATTTGGTGGTGAGTAGAGATGTCACGAACATAAAATTTTCGCGGACGGCGAACGAGAATTTTCGCAATAGGCAGGCAAATTTTAAAACCCACAGGGACTCTTTCTGGGCACAATAGTGATGGAAAAGTTGTTTCAAGAGGACTAACACCTGGACTGTGGCATGCTGGAGGGGGATCCATGGCAAAACTCCCATGGAAAATTACGTAGTTGACGCAGAGTCAGGTTTTAATTTATAAAGGGCATAAATCACCTAACATTCCTAAATTGTTTGGAATAACGTGCTTTAAAACATCCAGTTTGTGCATACGATCAGGTATGATGTTGCATCGATCAGGTAGTGCAAGGGTTACGCCAGCTTCACAGTGACAGACCAAACTCTGACAGTCCAAACTCACCGTTTAATGCACCGCAAACAACCGCAAAAAGTCCATTTGCACAATCGCAAACTCCCCATTTGCACAAGGTTGGATACCAAGCTAGACATGTCCCGTTCCTTGTCCTCACTGACGTCATTGAAGGTCTCTTCCTCCACCCAGCCACGTACAACGCCAAGGGTCCCCGAAAGGTGACAACAAGACCTTTGGACCTCCCTTCATCCAAGCACTGAGCTGATATTCTCCAGCATCCCATGGGCTGTTTTTTTTTGTATTGTGAGAGTGAGAAGCATACTAGAACCAGTCTTCCCAGTGTGGTAACAGCTGCCAGTCTTTGCGAGTGACTGTCACGGAAGGTGTACAGAAAACTAGAAGACACAAAATGAAGATCCGACTGACTGGATCCAAAACTAAGGAACAAAAGGGAGAGCCCTGCATCAGACCTGTCTCTCTCCCTAACTGCTCAGCCTATGCGAAAATCCCAATGGTAGATGATCACATATCCTCGTACCTCGACTGTATAACACCTGAACACCCTATAATAGTGAGGGGACACGACCACCGGCTCCCTACACTTGATACGGAGGGAGTCAGGGTCACCTGGGATCCAGCAAACAGGAAAACACAAATGAACGAACAAAACTTATCTGTAGAAGACTCAGTAGTAGCATCAGCATGCACACACTCCAGGAAGTAATATAAACCACAAAGTGATGCAGTATGGGGAGGGATTTAAAGGGATGCAATCAGTGCAACTACATGACAGCTGAGAGAGGCTAACGAGATGAGAAAATGAAAGCAAAACAAAAGAAACCTCAAGGAGGAGGTTCTGAAGGACGTCTGTCAGAGCTTCTCAGATGTCTGGTGGTGACACTTGATGAGCTTCAAGAGGGAGTCACCTGAAATGGTCTTCCAACAGTCTTGAAGGAGTTCCCAGAGATGCTTCGCTCTTGTTGGCCCTTTTGCCTTCACTCTGCAGTCCAGCTCACCCCAAACCATCTCGATTGGGTTCAGGTCCGGTGACTGTGGAGGCCAGGTCATCTGGCGCAGCACCTCATCACTCTCCTTCATGGTCAAATAGCCCTTACACAGCCTGGAGGTGTGTTTGGGGTCATTGTCCTGTTTAAAAATAAATGATGGTCCAACTAAATGCAAACCAGATGGAATAACATGCCGCTGCAAGATGCTGTGGTAGCCATGCTGATTCAGTTTGCCTTAAATTTAGAATAAATCCCCAACAGTGTCAGCAGCAAAGCACCCCCACACCATCACACCTCCTCCTCCATGCTTCACGGTGGGAACCAGGCATGTAGAGTCCATCCGTTCAACTTTTCTGCGTCGCACAAAGACACGGTGGTTAGAACCAAAGATATCAAATTTGGACTTCCTTGTGTTCTTTAGCCCAAACAAGTCTCTTATGCTTGTTGCCTGTCCTTAGCAGTGGTTTCCTAGCAGATATTCTACCATGAAGGCCTGAGTCACACAGTTTCCTCTTAACAGTTGTTCTAGAGATGTGTCTGCTGCTAGAACTCTGTGTGGCATTGACCTGGTCTCTAATCTGAGCTGCTGTTAACCTGCGATTTCCGAGGCTGGTGACTCGGATGAACTTATCCTCCGCAGCAGAGGTGACTCTTGGTCTTCCTTTCCTGGGGCGGTCCGCATGTGAGCCAGTTTCTTTGTAGCGCTTGATGGTTTTTGTGACTGCACTTGGGGACACTTTCAAAGTCTTCCCAATTTTTTGGACTGACTAACCTTAATTTCTTAAAGCAATGATGGTCACTCGTTTTGCTTTACTTAGCTGCTTTTTTCTTGCCATAATACAAATTCTAACAGTCTATTCAGTAGGACTATCAGCTGTGTATCCACCTGACTTCTCCACAACGCAACTGATGGTCCCAACCCCATTTATAAGGCAAGAAATTCCACTTATTAAACCTGACAGGGCACACCTGTGAAGTGAAAACCATTTCAGGTGACTACCTCTTGAAGCTCATCAAGAGAATGCCAAGAGCAAAGCAAAAGGTGGCTACTTTGAAGAACCTAGACTGTGACATATTTTCAGTTGTTTCACAGTTAATTGTTATGTATATAATTCCACATGTGTTAATTCATAGTTTTGATGCCTTCAGTGTGAATCTACAATTTTTATAGTCATGAAAATAAAGAAAATTCTTTGAATGAGAAGGTGTGTCCAAACTTTTGGTCTGTACTGTGCATCAATAAATACTTTTAAGAATTCATAATTAAATAAATAATTCATTATTCATAGAGAAAAAATAAAATAAAAACATTTCTGAATTAAAAATGTGAAATATATACATAATTAAATAGATCAATAAATAATTTAAAAAAATTAAAAAAACAACGGAGCTTAGGAGGGAGAGACAAGGAGAGGAATGGACAAGGGATCCTTCAATGGCCTGAACCGATAGAAGGGGCCAAGAAGTCACTGCCAGGACTCATTTGTTCATTTTAATTAATGTAAGTCTGTCCACGGAGTCAGTGGACAGAGGGGTCAGATGGGTCCGTGACCACCCCACCTGCCAAGCTAAATGTCCGCTCAGACAGTACGCTGGAGGGGGGCAACATAGTAACTCCAGCAAATACTGAGCAAGCTCGCGACAGGTGTCGAGCCTGGCAACCCAGTACTCCATGGGGTCGTCGGTGCTCATGCTGTCAGAAGCACCAACGGACCCCATGTAGTCTGTCACTATGTAGGCCAGCCGCTGGTGGTGACTGCTGCTGCTCACTGGAACTTGGAGCGTGAGGCCGAGGGTTTTCCTGCTCCAGCCACTTGATCGGACAGGCCCGCAGTTGATCCATCCGGGCCGGTCTATGGCTGGCTGGGATAAACTGCTCCAGTTTCCCCTTGCAGCGAGGGACTAAAAGGGTGGCCAACCATTAACCTTCCCTCTCCTTTATTTTCCTGATCCAGGGTATGCTCCTGAGGCATCGCAGCATGTGAGCAGCCAAAGGAAAGAGGACAGCCCGCTGTGACTGTTCATGGCTGCCTGGAACCATGACCTCTTGGTCCTCCTGCTGCTGTTGCTGCTGCTCCCGGTGGGAGCTGCCCCACCCCTAGACTAACGGTGCCCCCAGCACCAGCTCTCCCTCCTGACCAGGCCCAAACTCCTGGACATCTACAAATTCTTCCTCCTCCCACATCCTCTCCAGCATGTGGAGGGTGGAGTTCCACCACGTCACACTGTCCACAATCAGCCTGTGAGGTGGCAGGCTGTTGTCCTGCTGAAGTTTTGACAGGGACGCAGCAGCAGTTGGGGAGTGTCGGAAGTGGCTGGCAATCCTTAGTACCCTTGGCATAATGTCACTCAACCCTTGGTATGTTCGGAGGAATTTCTGTACAACAAGGTTGAGGACATGTGCCAAGCAGGGCACTTGTGTTAGACTGCCAGCATGGAGGGCGGCGAGTTAGGTTGCACAGAAAACCATACCTGCCTCTAGCCTGCGGGGTGTCAGCCACTTCTGGACCTGAGCCTGTAGTGCGGCCAGAACATCAGGTCCAGTGTGTCTTCATTCCCCTAAGCTCACAAGCTGGAGCACGGCCTGGCAGTGGACATGCCCCAGACTTGCGTAGCTACGGGGACGCTTGCTGGGGGGCTCAGCTGCCGTGGAGACAGTGGCTGGTAGGGGGAGAGCAGGACACCCGGGGCAGCACCACAAAGTCAGATGCCGCTGATCCCTCTCCGGCGCCTCAGGGGGACACCCAATGGGCAGTAAAGCTGATGTAGTAGTAAACCATGTCTGCTGGTCCAGCGACAGGGATACATTCGACACAGCGACGGGGATACATTCTGCACAATGTGCTGGATTAGGGCAGGGACGCCAGTCCTGGCAAAGAAATGGCGGCTGGGGACATGCCATCTGGGTTGTGCCTGCTTCAACATCTGCCGAAATGGATTGCTGTCCACAAGATTGAAGGGCAGCAGATGTTGGGCGATAACCCTTGCCAGGGGCCCATTGAGTGAACGCACGCGTCGTTCCCCAGGGGCATAGGGCGCAGTATGTTCAAAAATGTCAGCAACTGAGGGCTGGCGCCAGACGCCACTGGAGGACATAGAGGAGGGTGCGGTGGAGGCAGAGGTCTGGCTGCCGATACCAGTACCTCTAGGGGATGGAGTGGGAATGCCTTGTTGGAAGTGGTTGGGGTGGCTGCAGAACAGTGGCAGGAGCTGCTGTCCCCTGCACACTGCTGGTGGCACTGCTGCTACGACCACCCTGCATCAGTTCCCACTCCCGCCAGTGGTTAACTCACATGTGCTGGGTGAGGGCTTTGGTACCCAGCCAAGCCGCAGACCTCCCTCTCCTCACCCTGGCATTGCACAGCTTACAAATGCCAATTGTGGCATCATCTGCTGCCAGGGTGAAGTAAGCCCGAACAGGCGACTTATGCACCGACCTCCTGTCAGATGGGGTGGTGCTAGCTTGCACCTGTTCGGGCTCGGTGCGCACAGGTGGAGCTGGCTGCTGCTGCCTCCTCCTACTGCCATTACCAGTGGAGCCCCTGATGCTGGGCTCCCTGGCAACCTGTCGCACCGTTTGCCTCTGGTGACTTCCTCCTCATCAGTGCTGCTGATGCCTGACAAGGGAGGTGGCACCCATTCTCTGTCACCCTCCTTTTCGTCCACCGATATGTCAGACCAGGGGCCAACCAGTGGTGGACTGAGGGGAACAGCAAACGTGGAGCCCCCTGACCTGGCTCCTCTGTCCCCTCACTGACGCCTGGGTCTGACTAGGTGCAGGGTTTTGCTGGCTGAAACCGCCCGCACCTGTTGGAAGGGATGTCACTGGGGTACATACAGGCAGTACCCCCTCCATCTCCTCCTCCATCCCTTCCAAAAGGTCCTGACCCTGAGGACTGAACTGCAAGTCAGCCTACTGAATTACACCCCCCCCCCCAAGATGTCCCTCTCACTGTCGCTGTCAAACAGGAGCAGGGACATTTTTTGTGGGCTAGGGGTTGGTCCTACTACTGCTCGGAGCCGGGGCAGAGGACTCTGTTGCACTGGCTTGTGCCACGAGAGACACTACTTCTTTGGCATCCTGAGAGGAAAAAAATCACACCTCGGTGGGTAGAGGAGCGGCCCCGTGGTGGCAGCGGTCCAGCACTGGAACCAACTACTCTCCTACCCCTGCTGCTCAAACGTGAAGACCTCATATTGTTATATAAAAAATAATAATAATAAAACGGGAATTAGGGAAAAACTTTATTGGGATGGGGACTGTGGTGCAATAATTAAAACAAAAATTATATAGAATTAATTAAAGTAAAACTTTTTTGGGGGGGGTTTCTTATTTAACAAACAAAAGATGCAGACACTGATGCAGACACTACACCAACTACACCACTACACCAACTGCGATATGTCTGTGCATGTGTGCCAAAGTTAAATGTGCATGCACGATTCGATGAGTTAAATGCGCATGCTTGATGCAGCGATTTAAATGCGCATGCGCGATACGCCAAGTTAAATGCACATGCGCGGCTTGCCAGCCAATAGAATCGCAACGTACCACACAGCTGCTCGAACATCCCACAAGCGCCGCCATTACAGTCCTGTCAGTCACAGATACAGCAGCTAGTGCTGCCAGCGGTATTAGCCACCAGTTGCTGTCAGTGTTCTCAGCACCACCAGTCAGTGCCAGCAATCTCAGCCATCAGTAATTGCCACCAGTCACAGTGCCAGCCGTCTCAGCCACCAGTCACAGTGCCTGCAGTCTCAGCCACCAGTCAGTGTCAGTCATCTTAGCCGTCAGTCAGTGCCAGCCGTGTCAGCCATCAGTCAGTGCCACTAGCCACAGCCACCAGTCACAGTACCCGCAGTCTCAGTCACCAGTCAGTGCCAGTCATCTTAGCCCCCAGTCAGTGCCAACTGTCTCAGCCACCAGCCAGTGATAGCCATTTCAGCCAACAGTCACAGTGCCCGCAGTCACAGCCATCAGTCAGTGCCAGCAGTCTCAGCACCACCAGTCAGTGCAGCCGTCTCAGCAATTAGCCACAGTCAACATTCTCAGCCACAGCTGCAGTCTTAGCACCAACAGTCAGTGCCAGCCATCTCAGACACCAGTCACAGTTCCTGCAGTCTTAGTCACCAGTCAGTGCCAGCCATCTCAGCCATCAGTGATTGCCACCAGTCACAGTGCCAGAAATCTCAGCACCACCAGTCAGTGCCAGCCATCTCAGCCACCAGTCACAGTGCCCGCAGTCTGTCATTGCCTTTGGTGTGCGCCGTGACATGGTTGCCATGCATGCTGTTGCCTGTGACACCTATTTGGGCAAAAAATAATAATTTTGCAGGCTTTGCTGCAGATGTCATTGTGAGATACATCCTTTAAATACAGGGGTTCTATTCAGGTATTTGGAATACCATCTGTGACGAAACCAACCTCGCCACAGTGTTTTGGAGGGGGCTGGTTGCTAGCCTCTTGCCTCAGGATTATGGCCCATAGTAACTTTAAACAAAACAGGCCGGCCGCACAGCTTAAATCTGTCTTTGGAATTGTGTTTTATGTTATTATGCGTTCGGTTAAATTGTATGTTATGTGAGGGCACCCAGATAGCTAATAGTATTGTATTCGTGTATTCTGAGTGCCATTCACCTAATGATATGCACTCAGACTTGAGCTATCTGGGGATATGTTAAATGTCTGTGTTTGCTGTGGGGGTGTGCCATTGTGTGTTTGGGTGGTGATTCCTGTCCTGTTGTCCCCACGTGTGTATTGGCGATCTCCCCTTTGTCCTGAGAGATAATTGGATTATCCCCCGGTTGTCTCTGGGGCAGAGAGGAGGAAACCATGATGCATTGTGGGGATGTTTTGTATCTGTTCGGTGTGTCGCAGTCTCCATTCTGGTCCCCTGGGGGCGTGTCCACCAGATGGAGACCTGTATAAATACTGGCGAGTAGCCCTCAATAAAGGTTCCTGTTTTATCCTTCATCATGCTGAGACTGGTGTTTGGATAACTGATCAAACTGGGGGATTGCTATACGCTGAAGATTTGCTATACTCCCCTGGCATAACTACTAGCTCTTGTAAGAGCTGTTCCTGCTCTCTGGCTGTAGGAGAGGTTCACCCACTGGAGCCTTGTAGTAGGTCCAGCGTGGGTGGAGGACGGTGAGACCCCAACCAAGCTGCGGCGGTTCGTGGGGTCTGCAGGGCGTACGGTGTCAAGTGGAGTGCTTGGAGTCCTCGGAAAGCACTAGGAGCATCTATCGACGGAGGTACCCGGTCGGGGTGCTAGGAGATCCGTTACACCATCATTTTGTGCACAAATCTGTACTTGCGGCCTAGTGTGGGTCAGGCCGTGTGAGATACACCCTGTATATACAGGGCTTATATTCTTCTATTAATACAACACCCTTTTTGGGGCAAAATTGTTGTGCCCTTACATCATCAAGACGTTTGAAATTCCCTTTAAATACAGGGGTTTTATTCAGGTATTTGAAATACAGGCATTTTTGGCAAACAAATTTAATTGAGGCCTAGTCTGGTTTAGGGCGTGTGAGATACACCCTTTAAATACAGGGGTTTTATTCAGGTATTTGAAATACAGGCATTTTTGGCAAACAATTTTAATTGAGGCCTAGTCTGGTTCAGGGTGTGTGAGATACACCCTGTACATTCTGTCGTTCTATTCTACTATTAATTAAACACCCACTTAGGGCAAGATGCTAAATTTGAGAAATATGAGGAGAGCGTCAATTAAAGGACGTGGCCCAGGTCGTGGTGCTGCTGGTGGAGCTCCTATAGAAGGGAGAGGAGGTGGTCGATCTGTGCCAGCTAGACGCACAAGTGAAACCCGTAGGCGACAGAACCTGCAGCGGTATTTGGTCGGGCCTAATGTGGCTCTACGAATAATGAGGCCTGAACAAGTACAGGCGATAGTAGATTGGGTTGCTGACAGTGGCTCCAGTTCCTTCACATTGTCTTCCACCCAGTCTCATGCTGAAAGACCACAGTTGGCACCTGCAGCCGATGTCCATCAGTCTTTCACCTCACCCCCTTGCAAATCAGCCAAGCAGTCTGAGCCCAAAGTCATGCAGCAGTCTCTTCTGCTTTTTGATGACTCTGTTAGCAGGGTTTCCCAGGGCCATCCACCTAGCACTGCCCCAGAAGTGGAAGCACCAATTCCCAACCACTTATCTTTTAAGATGAGTACATGGGAGGACCATCACAGCACGTCTCGGATGATGACGAAACACAAGTGCCAACTGCTGGGGCTTTCGAAAGTGTGCAGACCGACAAGGAGGGCAGGGCTGAAGACTGGATGGAAGATGATGTGGAGGACGATGAGGTCCTCGACCCCATATGGAATCAAGGTCATGCGAGTGACCTATGTAATACGGGGAAGAGGCTGTGGTCGCACAGAGCCACCAGCACAACAGAAGAGGAAGCAGGGTGCAAAAGCGTTGCTGCCGTCCTCTAGACAGTACGCCTGCTGCTGCCCACCGCAGCAAGGGACCGAGCACACAAAAGCCAGCTCCAAAGAGTTTCCTGGCGTGGTAGTTCTTCAGACAATGTACTGACGACAAGACACGAGTGGTTTACACGCTGTGCAATCAGAGCCTGAAGCGAGGCATAAACGTTCTCAACCTGAGCACAAACTGCATGACCAGGTATCTAAGTGCAAAGCACGAGCTGCAGTAGAGTAGACACCTCAAAAACCAAGAAAGGTCTCTGGCTCCTCCTGCTTCCTCTTCTGCTGCAGTCAGGGCCTCTTTATCCACCTCTGGAGTGACAGTGGCACCTGCCACCCCGCAAACAGAGGATCTTCCAGCAACACCACCACCTGGGTCACCAAGCATCTCCACAATGTCCCACAAAAGCATTCAGTTCTCCATCTCCCAATCGCTGGAGAGGAAGAGGAATTACCCACCTACCCACCCGAAATCACTAGCCCTGAATGCCAGCATTTCAAAATTACTGGCCTTTGAAAAGCTGTCATTCAGTCTGGTGGAGAAGGATAGTTTTAAAGGCCTAATGGCGGTGGCTATCCCACAGTACGTCGTGCCCGGCCACCACTACTTTTCCAGGTGAGCTATCCCTTCCCTGCACAACCAAGTAGGGGACAAAATCAGGTGTGCACTGCGCAACGCTATCTGTGGCAAGGTGCACCTGACTACGGATACGTGGACCAGTAAGCACGGTCAAGGATGTTATATCTCTATAACAGCACACTGGGTAAATGCAGTGGTGGCTGGGCCTGAGGCGGATAGCAGTTTGGCGCATGTCCTTCCACCACCGAGGATTGCAGAGCGCTTCAGTTTTCTTCCTATTGCTTCCTCCTTCTACTCCGCTTCCTCATCTGGCCAGCTTAACACCTTCACGACCAACTTCCAGGGGTAAAAGACAGCAGGCAGTTTTAAAACGTATCTGTTTGGGGGACAAACCCCACACTGTGCAGGAGCTGTGGACAGGCCTTGAACAACAGACCAATGAGTAGTTGGTGCCAGTGAGCCTCAAGCCCGGCCTGGTAGTGTGCGATAATGGGTGAAATCTCGTAGCAGCTCTGGGACTAGCCGGTTTGACGCACATCCCTTGCCTGGCGCATGTGCTGAATTTGGTGGTGCAAAGATTCCTTAAAAATTACCCCGATATGTCAGAGCTGCTGCATAAAGTGCGAGCTGTCTGTGCGCGCTTTCGGCATTCTCACCCTAATGCTGCTTGCCTGTCAGCGCTGCAGCGTAACTTTGGCCTTCCCGCTCACCGCCTCATATGCGACGTGCCCATATGCTGGCCAGACTGTGCGAGCAGCAGCAGGCAATAGTGGAGTTTCAGCTGCAGCACGCACGGGTTAGTTGCTCTGAGCAACAGCACCACTTCACCACCATTGACTAGAACTCCATGCGAGACCTGTGTTCCTTGTTGCGCTGTTTCGAGTACTCCACCAACATGGCCAGTGCCGACAACGCTGTTCTCAGCGTAACTATCCCACTTATATGCCTCCTTGAAAAAACGCTGCTGGCGATGATGGAAGAGGATGTGGCAGAGGAGCAGGAGGAAGAGGGATCATTTCGTAGGGTTTCCGGCCAGTCATTCCCAAGTAGGTCCGAGGGTGGGTTCCTGCACCCAGGCACACAATTGTTCAGCCAGGGCACAGTTTTGGAGGATGACGAGGTGGAGGATGAGGAGGAGGAGATTGAGGAGGAGAAGGAACCATGTTCACAGCAGGGTGGCACCTAGACCAGCTTATGGCCATCACTGGTGCGTGGCTAGGGGGATACAGAGGACACAGACGATACACCTCCCACAGAGGACAGCTTTCCATTGCCTCTGGGCAGTCTGGCACACATGAGAGATTACATGCTGCAGTGTCTGCGCGACGACCGCCGAGTTGTTTAAATCTAACTTGTGCTGATTACTGGGTGGTTACGTTACTGGATCCCCGCTAAAAGGGCAACGTATCGTCCTTAATTCCGTCACTGGAGCGCGATCGTAAGAAGCGCGAGTACAAGCGCATGCTGGTAGGCGCGCTGCTGGTGGCATTCCCACCTGACAGCAGGGGCACAGTGGAAGCACAAGGCTAAAGCAGAGGATGAGGAAGAGGTCGCCAACGCAGCTGGGGCACCCCCAGCACCTCAGAAGGCAGGGTTAGCATGGCCGAAATGTGGAAAAGCTTTGTCAGCACGCCACAACAACCAGCACCACCAGCTGATATGGAACGTCTTAGCAGGAGGCAGCATTTCACCAACATGGTGGAGCAGTATATGTGCACACGCCTACATTTACTGAATGAGGGGTCTGCCCCTTCAACTTCTGGTTCTCCAAATTGGGCACATGGCCTGAGCTTGTCCTTTACGCCTTGGAGGTGCTGGCCTGCCCTGCAGCCAGTGTATTATCTGAACGTGTGTTTAGCATGGCAGGGGGTAGCCGCCTGTCCACAGCCAAAGTGGACAAGCTCACGTTCATTAAAATGAGCCAGGCATGGATCCCTAAGGACTTGTCCGTACCTTGTGCAGAATAGACATGTATACCGGCACTAACCAGCCATTGTTATACTGCTGCGCAATTGCTCATTGTTGTATTTTTGATATTTTACACTCTTTTAGAGTGTACCCTATTTAAAAAATTAAATTAAAACCAAAAACCTGTGTAGGCTACCTCGTCCTCCTCCACCACCGCTTCCACCTACACCGCTACGTCCACCACCTCCTCAAAATCCTACTCCATATGGACCTCCACCTCATAAATCAAAATGTATTTTTTTATTTGTACGTATTTTATTTTATTTCATTTCACAACTTTGTAAGTTAAATTTTCTGGTGAAATTCACCAATTTTAGCGTGTGATGAACCACTGCTATACCTAGTAGACAGGTTACAAAAATAAATAGTCAAATACATTTTAAGTTAAAATTTAATAATTTTTGGGTGTGATGTACCACTACTATACCTAGTAGACCAAAAAAAATTGTCAGTTACATTTTCGGGTGAAATTCACCAATATTTGCATGTGATGTACCACTGCTATACCTAGTAGACAGGTTAAAAAAAAATAATAGTCAGTTACATTTTTTGGTGACATTCACCAATTTTTGGGTGTGATGTACCACTGCTATACCTAGTAGACAGGTTACAAAAATAAATAGTCAGTAACATTTTCCAGTGAAATTCACAAATATTTCTGTGTGAAGTACAACTGCTATACCTAGTAGACAGGTTTAAAAAAAAAAAAATAATATTATAGGCTGGCTCACAGTATTTTTGCATCAAATACAATATTTATTAATATAAAATACAACTACGTAAATATCAACATATCAGCACAAATACATATACGTGTATATTGTATAGATATAGACAGTGCGGAGCCATCGAAAGAAATCCCATGCTATTATCTACCTGTCCGCTTGTATATCAAAGCTACAGAACAGAGTCAAACGAACTACCAAGTAAACTCTGCTACATCAAGCTCCGGTAACCTGACGGGCTCAAGCAAGAAACATCGTAGCTGCATTAGCTTCTGCCAACCCTACGGCTCCAAGCACCTACGTCATTAACCAGCGACTTGCCATCCAGCTGGTCACGTGGGACGCTGAGAGAACGTGTCGGCAGCCTGCTCCCAAGGTGGAGAGAGAGCGAACGCTGCAATCTGAAAGGCAGTATTAACATCACCGTCAAAAGGTACCTAAATACAGAGCTTGGTGTTATAAGGACAACTATTGAACCTGTTCGGTTCTAACAAACTGGCAAATTGATATATAGTTTGTGGACATTTTTACGATTTCAACTGAAAGTTTGCAGGTCCAGTATAGCCATAAGGTCTTATCTATTTTTCAGGAGTACTCCAGTCTGTATAGGTTAGTGCGTGAGCTCCGCACTGTCTATATCTATACAATATACACGTATATGTATTTGTGCTGATATGTTGATATTTACGTAGTTGTATTTTATATTAATAAATATTGTATTTGATGCAAAAATACTGTGAGCCAGCCTATATTATTATTTGATTTATCTGTCTTCTTTCAGCTGGTAACTGAAAGGCTGAGCTCCAGTAGTTTGCTGGTGGAGCCTTTCTAAGGCCCCTTTCACACGGGCGAGTTTTCCGTGCGGGTGCGATCCGTGCGGCGAACGTATGGCACCCGCACTAAATCCTGACCCATTCATTTCTATGGGGCTGTGCACATGAGCGATGTTTTTAACGCATCACTTGTGCGTTCAGTTGAAATCGCAGCATGCTCTATATTTTCCGATTTTGACGTGACGCAGGCCCCATAGAAGTGAATGGGGTGTGTGAAAATCGGATGGCATCCGCAAGCAAGTACGGATGCCGTGCGATTTGCACGCATGGTTGCTAGGAGACCATCGGGATGGAGACCCGATCATTATTATTTTCCCTTATAACATGGTTATAAGGGAAAATAATAGCATTCTGAATACAGAATGCATAGTAAAACAGCGCTAGAGGGGTTAAAAAATAATTTAACTCACCTTAGTCCACTTGCTCGCGAAGCTGGCATCTCCTTGTGTCTCCGCTGCTGATGAACAGGACCTGGGGTGAGCTACTCCATTAAATAGAGCTTAAGGACCTTCGATGACGTCACTCCGGTCATCACATGATCTTTTACCATGGTGAATCACCATGGTAAAAGATCATGTGACGTACCATGTGATGACCGGAGTGACGTCATCGAAGGTCCCTAACCTGTATTTAATGGAGCAGCTCACCCCAGGTCCTGTTCATCAGCAGCGGAGACACAAGGAGATGCCAGCTTCGACTAAGGTGAGTTAAATTTTTTTTTTTTTTTTTTTTTTAACCCCTCTAGCGCTGGTTTACTATGCATTCTGTATTCAGAATAATATAAGGGAAAATAATACAATCTTCAGAACATCAATCCCAAGCCCGAACTTCTATGAAGAAGTTCGGGTTTGGGTACCAAACATGCGCGATTTTTCTCACGCGAGTGCAACGCATGACAATGTTTTGCACTTGCGCAGAAAAAATCGTGCATTTTCCCGCAACGCACCCGGCTCTTATCCGGGCAAAAAAACTCACGCCCGTGTGAAAGGGGCCTAATAGTATTTAGTAGCCAAGGTTTAAAAAAAAAATTGTCAGTTACATTTTCTGGTGAAATTCACCAATTTTTGGGTGTAATATACCCCTCCTCTACCTAGTTTACAGCTTAATAAATTTCAATAATTTTTCTTTAACATTTTTGTGTGACAATAAACAATTTTTTTCTGTCATAGACCCCTGCTCTACCAAGTAGACAGGTTAATAAATGTCACTAATTTTTATGTTACATTCTTGGGTTGACAGTATACAATTTTAGACGTGAATAAACCACTGCTCTGCATTGGTGACAGTGAATTCAATGCTTAAACTTTAAAAAGTTTTCACACTTTTATGCTTTAATAATTTCTACCATAATTCAACTCTATAATTTTAAATTTGAAAAAGGAATCCTCTCTTGGATGTGGTCTCTCTTTCTCACGCTCCCTATCTGGCCTGAAACCCTGATTCCCCGCCACCCTTGATCACCATGGTAGGCGCAGAAATGAACATCGAAAGTTGATAGAGCAGATATTAAATTGGATCGCGGGGGCGTGCAATATGGTGGGGAAGTAAGTTTGCACACGCCTACACAAACTGACTGACAGGGGTCAGCCCCTGCAACTTCTAGGTCTCCAAATTGGGCACATGGCCTGAACTTGCCAATATCCCTTGGAGGTGCTGGCCTGCCCTGCAGCCAGTGTATTGTCTAAACTTGTGTTTAGCACGACTGCAGGGTGTTATCACAGGTTATATTTCCCACTGTTTTGGGGTGTACCGTAATTAAAAAAAATAAAAATAAATTTAAAACCTAAAAGCAGTGTAGGCTACCTCGTCCTCCTCCACCGCCGCTTCCACCTACACCGCCACATCCATGGCCTCCTCAACCTCCTACTCCATATGGACCTCGTCCTCCTAGATCAAGATTATTATTTTTAATTTTTACGTATTTTATGTTATTTAAAGTCATTTCCCTATCCACATTTGTTTGCAGGGCACTTGCCATGCTCGTAACCATATTTTGATGCCATTTGCAGCCCTCAAGCCCTTTCCATGACATTTTTACAGCCATTTTAGTGCTCAAAATTTCGGGTCCCCATTGACTTAAATGGGTTTCGGGGTCAAGTTAGGGTGCCGAAAGATTTTTTTTTTCCAAAGGTCGGCCGAACCCGTCAAACCCGAACATCTAGGTGTCCGCTAAACTCTAGTCGGCAGTGCTTACTGTGCCAAGTAGAGTGCTTCGATCCCTCGGGAAGCACTAGGAGCGTCCATCAATGGAGGTACCCAGTCGGGGTGCCAGGAGATTCGTTACAGAGCCGTTCTACCATCCAGGTAGACATATCGCAAACATAAAATTTTCCGTTCGCGAACAGCGAACAAGAATTTTTGCAAATGTTCGCGAACGGGCGAACCAGGCGAACCGCCATTGACTTCAATGGGCAGCCGAATTTTAAAACCCACAGGGACTCTTTCTGGCCACAATAGTGATGGAAAAGTTGTTTCAAGGGGACTAACACCTGGATTGTGGCATGCCGGAGGGGGATCCATGGCAAAACTCCCATGGAAAATTACATAGTTGACGCAGAGTTGGATTTTAATCCATAAAGTGCATAAATCACCTAACAATCCAATATTTTTTTTTGAACAACGTGGTTTAAAACATCCAGTGTGTGTATACGATCAGGTATGATGTTGTATCGATCAGGTAGTGTAAGGGTTATGCCCGCTTCACAGACATTGACAGACCGAACTCCCCTTTTAATGCACAGCAAACCACCACAAACAGTCCATTTGCCCAACATCAAACTTCCCATTTGCACAAGGTTGGATACCAAGCTAGCCATGTCCCGTTGATGTCATTGAAGGTTTCTTCCTCCACCCAGCCACGTACAACACCAAGGGTCCCGGAAAGGTGAATTGAATAGATTTTTCGAATGGGGAGATGGTTAAAAAAAACGCTGGCTCCCTCCCCTTTGTTTGAATCCACGGTCACTGCGTCTGTGCAGTGCAATTTACTGTCCCACCCGATATGAGTGCTATTTTCTATAGTTCTCTCTTCTCATCAGTTTAATCCCTGTTACGTCCCCAATCTGGGGTCCATTTATTAAATAGATTTTTCGAACGGGGAGATGGTTAAAAAATTGCTGGCTCCCTCCCCTTTGTTTGAATCCACGCCACGGTCACTGCGTCTGCGCCGTGCAATTTACTGTCACACCCGATATGAGGGCTATTTTCTGTAGTACTATTCTCATCAGTTTAATCCCTGTTACATCCCATATCAGGGTGGGATTGCCTTTTGTGAAAAAAAATTTAGGCCGGGTATCTTCACAGTAACAGACCAAACTCTGATACACCAAACTGAATTGATTTTAGGAATCGGGAGATGGAAAAAGCAGCTTGGTCGATCCTCTTACTCCCAAGTTGGGTCACTGCGCGTGCATGGAGCAATGTGCTGTGACTAGGGATGAGCGAACCCGAACTGTATAGTTCGGGTTCGCACCGAATTTTGGGGTGTCTGTGACACGGACCCGAACCCGGACATTTTCGTAAAAGTCTGGGTTCGGGTTCGGTGTTCGTCGCTTTCTTGGTGCTTTTTGAAAGGCTGCAAAGCAGCCAATCAACAAGCGTCATACTACTTGCCCCAAGAGGCCATCACAGCCATGCCTACTATTGGCATGGCTGTGATTGGCCAGAGCACCATGTGACCCAGCCTCTATTTAAGCTGGAGTCACATAGCGTCGACCGTCACTCTGCTCAGCATAGGGAGAGGTTGCAGCTGCGACAGTAGGGCGAGATTAGGCTGATTAACTCCTCCAAAAGACTCCATCCAGTGATCGATCTGCAGCTGTGGATGATTGAACTGCTGCTATTGAATTGCTCACTGTTTTTAGGCTGCCCAGAGCGTTTTTCAGTCACTTTTTTCTGGGGTGATCGGCGGCCATTTTGTGTCTTGTGTTGCACCAGCACAAGCTGCCACCAAGTGCATTTAACCCTCAATGGTGTGGTTGTTTTTTGGCTAACGCCTACATCAGGGTCAAGCTGTCACACCAAGTGCATTTAACCAGCAATAGTCTGTTTATTTTTTGGCCATATACTACATCAGGGGCAAGCTGCACCTGTCATCAAGTGCATTTAACCCTCAATGGTGCGGTTGTTTTTTGGCTAAATCCTACATCAGGGTGAAGCTGTCACACCAAGTGCATTTAACCAGCAATAGTCTGTTTATTTTTTGGCCATATACTACATCAGGGGCAAGCTTTCACCAAGTGCATTTAACCCTCAATGGTGTGGTTGTTTTTTGGCTAAATCCTACATCAGGGTGAAGCTGTCACACCAAGTGCATTTAACCAGCAATAGTCTGTTTATTTTTTGGCCATATACTACATCAGGGGCAAGCTGCGCCTGTCACCAAGTGCATTTAACCCTCAGTAGTGTGGTTGGTCAAGCTGTCACACCAAGTGCATTTAACCATCAATAGTGTGGTTATTTTTTGGCCACATCCCAGTCTAATTCTGTCAGTAAACGTATACCTGTCACCCAGGGCCTAAATACTAGGCCTCAAGTTTATATCCAGCTAAATCTGTCATTACTGGTGTGGCTGGTCAAGTTATTTAGTGTCCGTCAAAGCACATTTTTTGTTCTGGGTTGAAATACAATTCCCAATTTAGCAATTTCCTAATTTAGTGGTTTCTGCTGTATCAGAGCTATTTGAAATCTATCCCTAAAAGGGTATATAATATTCAAGGTGCACATATGGTCATTCTGAATAACTTCACACACGCGCTACTGTGCATTTCCAAGTCTAATTCTGTCAGTAAACCTATACCTGTCACCCAGCGCCTAAATACTAGGCCTCAAATTTATATCCAGCTAAATCTGTCGTTACTGCTGTACTGTTGTGGCTGGTCAAGTTATTTAGTGTCCGTCAAAGCACATTTTTTGTTCTGGGTTGAAATACAATTCCCAATTTAGCAATTTCCTAATTTAGTGGTTTCTGCTGTATCAGAGCTATTTGAAATCTATCCCTAAAAGGGTATATAATATTCAAGGTGCACATAGGGTCATTCTGAATAACTTCACACACACGCTACTGTGCATTTCCAAGTCTAATTCTGTCAGTAAACCTATACCTGTCACCCAGCGCCTAAATAATAGGCCTCAAATTTATAGTCAGCTAAGTCTGTCGTTACTGGTGTGGCTGGTCAAGTTATTTAGTGTCCGTCAAAGCACATTTTTTGTTCTGGGTTGAAATACAATTCCCAATTTAGCAATCTCCTAATTTAGTGGTTTCTGCTGTATCAGAGCTATTTGAAATCTATCCCTAAAAGGGTATATAATATTCAAGGTGCACATAGGGTCATTCTGAATAACTTCACACACACGCTACTGTGCATTTTCAAGTCTAATTCTGTCAGTAAATCTATACCTGTCACCCAGCGCCTAAATACTAGGCCTCAAATTTATATCCAGCTAAATCTGTCGTTACTGCTGTACTGTTGTGGCTGGTCAAGTTATTTAGTGTCCGTCAAAGCACATTTTTTTGTTCTGGGTTGAAATACAATTCCCAATTTAGCAATTTCCTAATTTAGTGGTTTCTGCTGTACCAGGCCTACTTTAAATACATCCCTAAAAGGGTATATCAGAATCAAGGTGCACATAGGGTCATTCTGAATAACTTCACACACACGCTACTTTCTGCAGTGTGCAGACTGAACAGGAGGTCAGGGATCAAGACTGGGAAAAAGACGATGCAGGGGACGATGAGGTCCTAGACCCCACATGGAATGAAGGTCGTGCCACTGACTTTCACAGTTCGGAGGAAGAGGCAGTGGTGAGACCGAGCCAACAGCGTAGCAAAAGAGGGAGCAGTGGGCAAAAGCAGAACACCCGCCGCCAAGAGACTCCGCCTGCTACTGACCGCCGCCATCTGGGACCGAGCACCCCAAAAGCAGCTTCAAGGAGTTCCCTGGCATGGCACTTCTTCAAACAATGTGCTGACGACAAGACCCGAGTGGTTTGAACGCTGTGCCATCAGAGCCTGAAGCGAGGCATTAACGTTCTGAACCTTAGCACAACCTGCATGACCAGGCACCTGCATGCAAAGCATGAACTGCAGTGGAGTAAACACCTTAAAAACAAGGAAGTCACTCAGGCTCCCCCTGCTACCTCTTCTGCTGCTGCCGCCTCGGCCTCTTCTACTGCTGCCGCCTCGGCCTCTTCTGCTGCTGCCACCTCGGCCTCTTCCTCCACCTCTGGAGGAACGTTGGCACCTGCCGCCCAGCAAACATGGGATGTACCACCAACACCACCACCACCTCTGTCACCAAGCATCTCAACCATGTCACACGGCAGCGTTCAGCTCTCCATCTCACAAACATTTGAGAGAAAGAGTAAATTTCCACCTAGCCACCCTCGATCCCTGGCCCTGAATGCCAGCATTTCTAAACTACTGGCCTATGAAATGCTGTCATTTAGGCTGGTGGACACAGACAGCTTCAAACAGCTCATGTCGCTTGCTGTCCCACAGTATGTTGTTCCCAGCCGGCACTAGTTCTCCAAGAGAGCCGTGCCTTCCCTGCACTTCCAAGTATCTGATAAAATCAAGTGTGCACTGCGCAACGCCATCTGTGGCAAGGTCCACCTAACCACAGATACGTGGACCAGTAAGCACGGCCAGGGACGCTATATCTCCCTAACTGCACACTGGTTAAATGTAGTGGCAGCTGGGCCCCAGGCGGAGAGCTATTTGGCGCACGTCCTTCCGCCGCCAAGGATCGCAGGGCAACATTCTTTGCCTCCTGTTGCCACCTCCTCCTTCTCGGCTTCCTCCTCCTCTTCTTCCACCTGCTCATCCAGTCAGCCACACACCTTCACCACCAACTTCACCACAGCCCGGGGTAAACGTCAGCAGGCCATTCTGAAACTCATATGTTTGGGGGACAGGCCCCACACCACACAGGAGTTGTGGCGGGGTATAGAATAACAGACCGACGAGTGGTTGCTGCCGTTGAGCCTCAAGCCCGGCCTGGTGGTGCGCGATAATGGGCGAAATCTCGTTGCAGCTCTGGGACTAGTCAGTTTGACGCACATCCCTTGCTTGGCGCATGTGCTGAATTTGGTGGTGCAGAAGTTCATTCACAACTACCCCGACATGTCAGAGCTGCTGCATAAAGTGCGGGCCGTCTGTTCGCGCTTCCGGCGTTCACATCCTGCCGCTGCTCGCCTGTCTGCGCTACAGCGTAACTTTGGCCTTCCCGCTCACCGCCTCATATGCGACGTGCCCACCAGGTGGAACTCCACCTTGCACATGCTGGACAGACTGTGCGAGCAGCAGCAGGCCATAGTGGAGTTTCAGCTGCAGCACGCATGGGTCAGTCGCACTGCGGAACAGCACCACTTCACCACCAATGACTGGGCCTCCATACAAGACCTGTGTGCCCTGTTGCGCTGTTTCAAGTACTCCACCAACATGGCCAGTGGCGATGACATCGTTATCAGTGTTACAATACCACTTCTATGTCTCCTTGAGAAAACACTTAGGGCGATGATGGAAGAGGAGGTGGCCCAGGAGGAGGAGGAGGAGGAAGAGGGGTCATGTTTAGCACTTTCAGGCCAGTCTCTTCGAAGTGACTCAGAGGGAGGTTTTTTGCAACAGCAGAGGCCAGGTACAAATGTGGCCAGCCAGGGCCCACTACTGGAGGACGAGGAGGACGAGGATGAGGAGGAGGTGGAGGAGGATGAGGATGAAGCATGGTCACAGCGGGGTGGCACCCAATGCAGCTCGGGCCCATCACTGGTGCGTGGCTGGGGGGAAAGGCAGGACGATGACGATACGCCTCCCACAGAGGACAGCTTGTCCTTACCCCTGGGCAGCCTGGCACACATGAGCGACTACGTGTTGCAGTGCCTGCGCAACGACAGCAGAGTTGCCTACATTTTAACGTGTACGGACTACTGGGTTGCCACCCTGCTGGATCCACGGAACAAAAACAATGTGCCCACCTTACTTCCTGCACTGGAGCGTGATAGGAAGATGCGCGAGTACAAGCGCACGTTGGTAGACGCGCTACTGAGAGCGTTCCCAAATGTCACAGGGGAACAAGTGGAAGCCCAAGGCCAAGGCAGAGGAGGAGCAAGAGGTCGCCAAGGCAGCTGTGTCACGGCCAGCTCCTCTGAGGGCAGGGTTAGCATGGCAGAGAGGTGGAAAAGTTTTGTCAACACGCCACAGCTAACCACCACCTGATACGCAACGTGTTAGCAGGAGGCAACATTTCACTAACATGGTGGAACAGTACGTGTGCACACCCCTCCACGTACTGACTGATGGTTCGGCCCCATTCAACTTCTGGGCCTCTAAATTGTCCACGTGGCCAGAGCTAGCCTTTTATGCCTTGGAGGTGCTGGCCTGCCCGGCGGCCAGCGTTTTGTCTGAATGTGTATTAAGCACGGCAGGGGGCGTCATTACAGACAAACGCAGCCGTCTGTCTACAGCCAATGTGGAGAAGCTGACATTCATAAAAATGAACCAGGCATGGATCCCACAGGACCTGTCCATCCCTTGTGCAGATTAGACATTAACTACCTCCCCTTAACCATATATTATTGTACTCCAGGGCACTTCCTTATTCAATCCTATTTTTATTTTCATTTTACCATTATATTGCGAGGCTACCCAAAGTTGAATGAATCTCTCCTCTGTCTGGGTGACGGGGCCTAAATATATGCCAATGGACTGTTCCAATGTTGGATGACGTGAAGCCTGATTCTCTGCTATGACATGCAGACTAATTCTCTGCTGACATAAAGCCAGATTCTCTGTTACGGAACCTCTCTCCTCTGCCTGGGTGCCTGGGCTTAAATATATGCCAATGGACTGTTGCAGTGGTGGCTGACGTGAAGCCTGATTCTCTGCTATGACATGCAGTCTGATTCTCTGCTGACATGAAGCCAGATCCTCTGTTACGGGACCTCTCTCCTCTGCCTGGGTGCTGGGCCTAAATATATGCCAATGGACTGTTGCAGTGGTGGCTGACGTGAAGCCTGATTCTCTGCTATGACATGCAGACTGATTCTCTGCTGACATGAAGCCAGATCCTCTGTTATGAGACCTCTCTCTTCTGCCTGGGTGCTGGGCCTAAATATATGCCAATGGACTGTTGCAGTGGTGGCTGACGTGAAGCCTGATTCTCTGCTATGACATGCAGACTGATTCTCTGCTGACATGAAGCCAGATTCTCTGTTACGGTACCTCTCTCCTCTGCCTGTGTGCTGGGCCTAAATATATGACAATGGACTGTTGCAGTGGTGGCTGACGTGAAGCCTGATTCTCTGCTATGACATGCAGACTGATTCTCTGCTGACATGAAGACAGATTCTCTGTTACGGGACCTTTCTCCTCTGCCTGGGTGCCTGGGCTTAAATATATGCCAATGGACTGTTGCAGTGGTGGCTGACGTGAAGCCTGATTCTCTGCTATGACATGCAGACTGATTCTCTGCTGACATGAAGCCAGATCCTCTGTTACGGGACCTCTCTCCTCTGCCTGGGTGCTGGGCCTAAATATCTGACAATGGACTGTTGCAGTGGTGGCTGACGTGAAGCCTGATTCTCTGCTTTGACATGCAGACTAATTCTCTGCTGACATGAAGACAGATTCTCTGTTACGGGACCTCTCTCCTCTGCCTGTGTGCTGGGCCTAAATATATGCCAATGGACTGTTGCAGTGGTGACTGACGTGAAGCCTGATTCTCTGCTATGACATGCAGACTGATTCTCTGCTGACATGAAGCCAGATCCTCTGTTACGGGACCTCTCTCCTCTGCCTGGGTGCTAGGCCTAAATATATGCCAATGGACTGTTGCAGTGGTGGCTGGCGTGAAGCCTGATTCTCTGCTATGACATACGGACTGATTCTCTGCTGACATGAAGCCAGATTCTCTGTTACGGGACCTCTCTCCTCTGCCTGGGTGCTGGGCCTAAATATATGACAATGGACTGTTGCAGTGGTGGCTGACGTGAAGCCTGATTTTCTGCTATGACATGCGGACTGATTCTCTGCTGACATGAAGCCAGATTCTCTGTTACGGGACCTCTCTCCTCTGCCTGGGTGCCGGGGCCTAAATATCTGAGAATGGACTGTTCCAGTGGTGGGTGACGTGAAGCCAGATTCTCTGCTATAGGACCTCTCTCCAATTGATATTGGTTAATTTTTATTTATTTTATTTTTATTTTTATTCATTTCCCTATCCACATTTGTTTGCATGGGATTTACCTACATGTTGCTGCCTTTTGCAGCCCTCTAGCCCTTTCCTGGGCAGTTTTACAGCCTTTTTAGTGCCGAAAAGTTCGGGTCCCCATTGACTTCAATGGGGTTCGGGTTCGGGACGAATTTCAGATCGAGTTCAGATCCCGAACCCGAACATTTCCAGGAAGTTTGGCCGAACTTCTCGAACCCGAACATCCAGGTGTCCGCTCAACTCTAGCTGTGACACCCTATATGGGTGGTGTCTTAACTAGTCCTATTCCTATCAGTTTAATCCCTGTTACGTCCCCCATCCGGGGACGTGTGTCGAATTGATTAACCATTGTCGAATTAACGAACCATTGCGACATCCTGGAATAATTTAGAGTTTTGTACTTGATTTGTATTAGAATTGTTGGGGATTTTTTTAATTGTCTGCATTATTTCTAATAAACTATTAAGAGACTTTATTGTGATTTTTTTATTTTATGTATTAAAAACCCACCCATACAACTTAAAAAAAGATAAATAAAAAAATGTAAGTTTTTTCTATGAAAAAACATCCAGCCCTCCCGATCGCTTTTGGTCTGATCATAATGAAGCAACGGGCTTATCATCTGGGGTGTGGCATCATTGCCAACACACTCATAGAGGTGATGATCGCTTCATTGTGATACGCAAGCCCCTTCACCACAACAAGGTAATGATCACGAAAGGGGAATTGACACTTGTATGTGCCTTTTTTTTGTTTTGTTGTTGCAGCCACAGTGCAGCACCAGAGTCCAGAAAAATTAGGCATGTACACATGCCTGAAAAACAATGTTATTGTTGCAGCCGCTGTTGTAGCAGTGGCCGGAAAAATTTATGTTTTCAAGGCAGAAAGATGACTAAAACATTGCGGCTTGAACCCTAGTTGGTGGGGAGAATTCACGAAAGTCATCCGGTATGCAGACATTAAATACAGCAGCGTGGGGACCATTTTGAGGCCAAGGCATGTCAGGCCTTTTGTTAGTTAAACGTATCCCCTACTGTCAGTCTCTTCGGGATCCATGCCTCATTCATCTTAATGAAGGTGAGGTAATCAACACTTTTTTGACCAAGGCAACTTCTTTTGTCAGTGACAATGTCTCCTGCTGCACTGAAGGTCCTTTCGGCCAAGGACACTTGAAGCGGGGCAGGCCAGAAGTTCTATCGCAAACTGGGATAGCTCAGGCCACAGGTCAAGCCTGCACACCCAGTAGTCAAGGGGTTCATCGCTCCTCAGAGTGTGGATATCTGCAGTTAAGGCGGGGTAGTCTGCCACCTGTCGGTCGAGTTGTTCTCTAAGGCTGGATCCCGAAGGGCTGTGGCGATGTGTAGGCCTGAAAAAGCTCTGCATGTCCTCCATCAACAACACATCTGTAAAGCGTCCTGTCCTTGCCGCCGTGGTCGTGGTAGGAGGAGGATTACTTTGACCTCTTCCCCAGTTAGATTCCTGTTGTGCTGTGACATCCCCCTTATAAGCTGTGTAAAGCATATTTTTTTGTTTGGTTTTGAACTGCTTTCTGACTTCCGGTAATTTGGTAACATTTCTGCCACTTTTTGCTTATATCGGGGGTCTAGTAGCGTGGCCACCCAGTACAGGTCGTTCTCCTTCATCCTTTTTATACGAGGGTCCCTCAACAGACATGACAGCATGAAAGACCCCATTTGCACAAGGTTGGATGCCGAGCTACTCATTTCCCGTTCCTCCTCCTCAGTGATGTCATTGACGATCTGTTCTTTCCCCCAGCCACGTACAAGATCACGAGTCCCAGATAGGTGACAACAACGAGCACCCTGGGATGGCTGCTGTGGTTGGTCTTCCTCCTCCTCAAAGCCACATTCCTCCTCTGACTCCTCTTCCTCATACTCCTCTTGCAGCATTGCCACAGGTCCGGCAAGCGATGATGACAAGGCTGTTTCTGGTGGTGATGGTGACCACAACTCTTCCTCTTCACGCTCATCTACAGCCTGATCCAGCACTCTTCGCAGGGCACGCTCCAGGAAGAAAACAAATGGGATGAGGTCACTGATGGTGCCTTCGGTGCGACTGACTAGGTTTGTCACCTCCTCAAAAGGACGCATGAGCCTACAGGCATTGCGTGTTAGGCTGTCGCAAATCAAGCGCCTCACTGGCATGTTGTTTCGGCTCTGAATGTCTGAAAAATGCGCCATGGCCGTGTAGGAACGCCTGAAATGGCCACACACCTTACTGGCCTGCTTGAGGACTTCCTGTAAGCCTGGGTACTTAGACACAAAGCGTTGTACGATGAGATTCAATACATGTGCCATGCACGGCACATATGACAACTTGCCCAAATTCAATGCCGCCAACAAATTGCTTCCATGGTGCGAGGTCAGCCACTGATCCACCTGTGCGTTCAGGGCAGACAGAAGTGCTGGTCCGGTGTGGCTCTCTGCTTTCAGGTTCAGTTGATGTGCAGCCAGACGCCGCAGCAGAAGAGGACTCAGCCGAGGAGGTTATGGAAGAGGATGGAGTAGGAGGAGTAGAGGAGGTGGCAGTAGGCCTGCCTGCAAGTCGTGGCGGTGTCACTAACTCCGCTACAGAGCCACGCATTCTATGCTTGGCAGCCGTCAGCAGGTTGACCCAATGCGCAGTGTAGGTGATATACCTGCCCTGACCGTGCTTTGCAGACCAGGTATCAGTGGTCAGATGGACCCTTGCCCCAACACTGTATGCCAGAGATGCCATGACTTCCTTTTCAATCACCGAGTAAAGGTTTGGGATTGTCTTATTAGAAAAATAAATTTGTCCGGGTACCTTCCACTGTTGTGTCCCAATAGCGACAATTTTTTTGAAGGCCTCAGACTCCACCAGCTGGTATGGTAAAAGCTGGCGGGCTAAGAGTTCCGTCAAGCCAGCTGTCAGACGCCGGGCAAGGGGGTGACTCTGTGACATTGGCTTCTTACGCTCAAACATTTCCTTAACAGACACCTGACTGTGGGCAGATGAGATGGAACTGCTCAAGGTGAGAGGTGGTGTGGCGGGGGGTTAAGAGGGGGCAAGGAGGACAGCAGTGGTTGACGTGGCTGAAGATGGTGGACCAGGAGAAGGATGGTGGCTTTGAGCTTGTGTGCTGCTTCTACTCATCATCATGTGTTGATCCCATAGGCGTTTGTGATGTGCCTTCGCAAAGCAGTTGTACCTAGGTGGGTGTTGGATTTCCCACGACTCAGTTTCTTTTTGCACAGGTTGCAAATGGCATTGCTGTTGTCAGAGGCAGACACACACAAAAAATGCCACACTGCTGAGCTTTGCAATGACGGCATCCTGGTGGTGGCAACAGCATGCTGTCTGGCTGACCCCGGGTGCCGATACATGCTGTCTGACTGTGCCACTAGCTCCTTGCGACGACCTCCCCCTGCTTCCAACTCGTCTCCTCCTTCTCTCTGTCTCCCCTTCTGAACTTTCCCCCTCTTCTTCTTCTCTTCGAGCAGGCACCCACGTGGCATCCACGGACACATCGTCATCATCAACCGCTTCACTTGTATCTGACACCTCAGCAAAGGAAGCAGCAGCGGGTAAAACATCATCATCATCATCACACTGTACGTCCATGTGTGTAATGCTGCCTGACTGAGACATATCCCTGTTATCTACATCCCCTGGCAATAATGGTTGTGCATCACTAATTTCATCCAACTGATGTGTAAATAACTCCTCTGAGGGATCAAGTGAAGCGGCTGTGGTGGCTGTGGTGGTAGTGGTGGTGGTGGTGGCGGGCGGGAGAGTGGTGACCAAAGCTGAGCTGGAGGAGGATGATGCGTCAAGGTTCTTAGCGGAAGCTGTTGAAGATTGGGTGTCCTGTGTAAGCCAGTCAACTATTTTCTCAGAATTTTTTGGGTTCGGGGTACGTGGCCTCTGAACACTGGGCATTATTCCAGGGCCAGTGGAAATCACAGAACCACAAACACGTCGGCCCCTGAGGCGTGGCCTGCCTCTGCCTGTCATTTTTTATTAGATAAGTGTTACTATGCGTGCAAGGTACTGTGCCACTCTATATGTGGTGGTGGGCAGTGGGCACAGTACAGTCTGTGTGGGGTAGGTTGACACACACGCAGGCTTGCAAATGTGATTAGATCACAGTTAAATTAAAAATAGATTTTTTTTTTCTGAAAGGTATTTGGGAATGACACCCTGTAACGGTATGAGTGCAGGCCTAGCCACTAGCCAGTGGACACAATACAGTATGTGTGGGGGCATGACACACACGGGCTTGCAAATGTGATTAGATCACAGTTAAATTTAAAAAAATTTTTTTTTTTCTGAAAGGTATTTGGGCGAATGACACCCTGTCATGGTATGAGTGCAGACCTTACCAGCCACTAGCCAATGGACACAATAGAGTATGTGTGGGCGCCTGACACACATGGGCTTGCAAATGTGATTAGATCACAGTTACATTTTAAATATATATATTTTTTCTGAAAGGTATTTGGGCGAATGACACCCTGTAACGGTATGAGTGCAGGCCTAACCAGCCACTAGCCAGTGGACACAATAGAGTATGTGTGGGTGCCTGACACACACTTGCTTGCTAATGTGATTAGATCAGAGTTACATTTTAAATAGAATTATTTTTTTCTGAAAGGTATTTGGGTGAATGACACCCTGTAACGGTATGATTGCAGGCCTAACCAGCCACTAGCCAGTGGACACAATATAGTATGTGTGGGTGCCTGACACACACGTGCTTGCTAATGTGATTAGATCAGAGTTAAATTTTAAATATATATTTTTTTTTCTGAAAGGTATTTGGGCGAATGACACCATGTAATGATATGAGTGCAGGCCTAACCAGCCACTAGCCAGTGGACACAATAGAGTATGTGTGTGCGCCTGACACACACGGGCTTGCTGATGTGATTAGATCACAGTTAAATTTAAAATAGTTTTTTTTTTTCTGAAAGGTATTTGGGTGAATGACACCCTGTAACGGTATGAGTGCAGGCCTAGCCACTAGCCAGTGGACACAATACAGTATGTGTGGGCGCCTGACACACACAGGCTTGCTAATGTGATTAGATCACAGTTAAATTTTAAATATAATTTTTTTTTCTGAAAGGTATTTGGGCGAATGACACCCTGTAACGGTATGAGTGCAGGCCTAACCAGACACTAGCCAGTGGACACAATAGAGTATGTGTGGGCGCCTGACACACGCGGGCTTGCAAATGTGATTAGATCACAGTTAAATTTTAAATAAAATTTTTTTTGTCTGAAAGGTATTTGGGTGAATGACATCCTGTAACGGTATGAGTGCAGGCCCAGCCAGCCACTAGCCAGTGGCCACAATACAGTATGTGTGGGCGCCTGACACACACGGGCTTGCAAATGTGATTAGATGTTAGATCACAGTTAAATTTTAAATATAATTTTTTTTTTTCTGAAAGGTATTTGACTGAATGACACCCTGTAACTGTATAAGTGCAGGCCTAGCCAGCCACTAGCCAGTGTCCACAATACAGTATGTGTGGGCCCCTGAGACATACGAGCTTGCAAATGTGATTAGATCACAAAAAAAAATTTAAATATATTTTTTTTTTATCTGCAAGGTATTTCTGTCACACCCTGTATGAATGGTGTGCACTGTGCACACAGTGCTGTCTATGACTGAGCCTGCAGCCTCTCACACACTGCAGCCTGGCAACTGCAATATATATATATATATATATATATATATATGGGGGGAAAGCATATTTTTTTTCCATACAGCAGATGGAGTCTGTGGATACAGAACAATGCCCTAGCTAACGCTTTCCCTATTGAATCAGCAGCAGCTGCACTCTCCCTCCTCTCTCTGTTAATGCAGATTCCGAATGAATATAAAATGGATGCTGTCCTGGAGGTGGGAGGGTCTGGGAGGGAGGGTCTGCTGCTGATTGGCTGGAATGTGTCTGCTGACTGTTAGGTAGAGGGTCAAAGTTTACTCAATGATGATGTATAGGGGGCGGACCGAACATCGCATATGTTCGCCTGCAGCAGCGAACGCGAACAAGCTATATTCATCGGGAATAGTTCGGGAAATCACTACATTCAGGTCCGCTCATACGGGGAGGAGTTAATGCGAGGATTAGGGATGCTTTAGGTGGTTACCTGCTCCCTTATCCCGGCCCCAGGCCTAGTTGTATTCCTGTATACCCACCTTATCGTACGGTGGGGACTTTCCCCCTTTCCCCACCGTGACAGTATGTGTCACAATGCGTTATGTGCGGAAGCGGGGACGGCAAGGGCGCGCTCGCATCATCAGCGCGCCCGGTGTCAGCCGCTTCCATGGTAGATAACTTTGATACCTAGTGTACATACACATGACAGCTGCCCCAGCACACTGTGTATAGATGTAGCAGAGCTGGGTGTGTTGGGGCAACTGTGGGTAAGTGCTTTACCTCTAATGCAGAAGGTTCGAATCCCATCATAAACTTTTCTGAAAGACACACGAGCACCAAATCTTCAACACTAGAGGCTGCTGGGAACACAGGAATAGGAAGAGGCTGCATCGCATCGCTGACATGGAGGTAAGTATAAAAGTGTTTTTTTTCTTTTTAAATTCCAGACTGTTACTTTACTGCCATGGGGGAGGGGGGGATATTGGCGCCATGATACTGGTACATGGAGGGGGGAGGAGAGAGGCACTTGATACTGGCACATTAGGGGGCAGGGGGAGAGGATGGCACTATGATATTGGCACATGCGGGGGCAAGAAATGGACATGAATCATGAGTAGAGTTGAGCGAACACCTGGATGTTCGGGTTCGATAAGTTCGGCCGAACTTCCCGGAAATGTTCGGGTTTGGGATCCGAACTCGACCCGAACTTCGCCCCGAACCCGAACCCCACTGAAGTCAATCGGGACCCGAACTTTTCGGCACTAAAAATGCTGTAAAATAGCCCAGGAAAGGGCTACAGGGCTGCAAAAGGAAGCAAAATGTAGGTAAATCCCCTGCAAACAAATGTGGATAGGCAAATGAATTAAAATTCAAATAAAATAAATTAAAATTAACCAATATCAATTGGAGAGAGGTCTCATGGAAGAGAATCAGGATTTATGTCACCCACCACTGGAACAAGCCACTGTCAGTTATTTAGGCCCCGGCACCCAGACAGAGGAGAGAGGTCCCATAGCAGAGATTCAGGCTTCATGTCACAGCAGAGAATCAGGCTTCATGTCACCCAACACTGGAACAGGCCACTGTCAAAAATTTAGGCCCCGGCACCCAGACAGAGGAGAGAGGTCCCATAGCAGAGAATCAGGCTTCATGTCATAGCAGAGAATCAGGCTTCAAGTCATAGCAGAGAATCAGGCTTCGTGTCATAGCAGAGAATTAGGCTTCATGTCACCCAACACTGGAACAGGCCATTGTCAGATATTTAGGCCCCGGCACCCAGACAGAGGAGAGAGGTCCCATTGCAGAGAATCAGGCTTCATGTCATAGCAGAGAATCAGGCTTCATGTCATAGCAGAGAATCAGGCTTCATGTCATAGCAAAGAATCAGGCTTCACGTCACCCACCACTGGAACAGGCCATTGTCAGATATTTAGGCCCCGGCACCCAGACAGAGGAGAAAGGTCCCATAGCAGAGAATCAGGCTTCATGTCATAGCAGAGAATCAGGCTTCAAGTCATAGCAGAGAATCAGGCTTCATGTCATAGCAGAGAATTAGGCTTCATGTCACCCAACACTGGAACAGGCCATTGTCAGATATTTAGGCCCCGGCACTCAGACACAGGAGAGAGGTCCCATTGCAGAGAATCAGGCTTCATGTCATAGCAGAGAATCAGGCTTCATGTCACCCACCACTGAAACAAGCAATTGTCAGATATTTTTAGGCCCCGGCACCCAGACAGAGGAGAGAGGTCCCATAGCAGAGAATCAGGCTTCATGTCATAGCAGAGATTCAGGCTTCATGTCACCCAACACTGGAACAGGCCACTGTCAGATATTTTTAGGCCCCGGCACCCAGACAGAGGGGAGAGGTCCCATAGCAGAGATTCAGGCTTCATGTCATAGCAGAGAATCAGGCTTCATGTCATAGCAGAGAATCAAGCTTCATGTCATAGCAGAGAATCAGGCTTCATGTCATAGCAGAGAATCAGGCTTCATGTCATAGCAGAGAATCAGGCTTCACGTCGCCCACCACTGGAACAGGCCATTGTCAGATATTTAGGCCCCGGCACCCAGACAGAGGAGAGAGGTCCCATAGCAGAGAATCAGGCTTCATGTCATAGCAGAGAATCAGGCTTCAAGTCATAGCAGAGAATCAGGCTTCATGTCATAGCAGAGAATCAGGCTTCACGTCACCCAACACTGGAACAGGCCATTGTCATATATTTTTAGGCCCCGGCACCCAGACAGAGGAGAGAAGTCCCATTGCAGAGAATCAGGCTTCATGTCATAGCAGAGAATCAGGATTCATGTCACCCACCACTGGAACAGGCCATTGTCATATATTTTTAGGCCCCGGCACCCAGACAGAGGAGAGAAGTCCCATAGCAGAGAATCAGGCTTCATGTCATAGCAGAGAATCAGGCTTCATGTCACCCAACACTGGAACAGGCCATTGTCAGATATTTTTAGGCCCCGGCACCCAGACAGAGGAGAGAGGTCCCATAGCAGAGATTCAGGCTTCATGTCATAGCAGAGAATAAGGCTTCATGTCACCCAACACTGGAACAGGCCACTGTCAGATATTTTTAGGCCCCGGCACCCAGACAGAGGAGAGGTTCATTCAACTTTAGGTTGCACCACAATATAATGGTAAAATTAAAATAAAAAAAGGATTGAATGAGGAAGTGCCCTGGAGTACAATAATATATGGTTCTTAATGTCTAATCTGCACAAGGGATGGATAGGTCCTGTGGGATCCATGCTTGGTTCATTTTTATGAACATCAGCTTGTCCACATTGGCTGTAGACAGGCGGCTGCGTTTGTCTGTAATGACGCCCCCTGCCGTGCTGAATACACATTCAGACAAAACGCTGGCCGCCGGGCAGGCCAGCACCTCCAAGGCATAAAAGGCTAGCTCTGGCCACATGGACAATTTGGAGACCCAGAAGTTGAATGGGGACGAACCATCAGTCAGTACGTGGAGGGGTGTGCACATGTATTGTTCCACCATGTTAGTGAAATGTTGCCTCCTGCTAACACGTTCCGTATCAGGTGGTGGTGCAGTTAGCTGTGGCGTGGTGACAAAACTTTTCCACATCTCTGCCATGCTAACCCTGTCCTCAGAGGAGCTGGCCGTGACACAGCTGCATTGTTGACCTCTTGCTCCTCCGCTGCCTTCGCCTTGGGCTTCCACTTGTTCCCCTGTGACATTTGGGAATGCTCTCAGTAGCGCGTCTACCAACGTGCGCTTGTACTCGCGCATCTTCCTATCATGCTCCAGTGCAGGAAGTAAGGTGGGCACATTGTCTTTGTACCGGGGATCCAGCAGGGTGGCAACCCAGTAGTACGCACACATTAAAATGTGGGCAACTCTGCTGTCGTTGCGCAGGCATCGCCACTGGCCATGTTGGTGGAGTACTCAAAACAGCACAACAGGGCACACAGGTCTCGCATGGAGGCCCAGTCATTGGTGGTGAAGTGGTGCTGTTCCGCAGTGCGACTGACCCGTGCGTGCTGCAGCTGAAACTCTACTATGGCCTGCTGCTGCTCGCACCAGCATGTGCATGTCCAGCATGTGCAAGGTGGAGTTCCACCTGGTGGGCACGTCGCATATAAGGCGGTGAGCGGGAAGGCCGAAGTTACGCTGTAGCGCAGACAGGCGAGCAGCGGCAGGATGTGAACGCCGGAAGCGCGCACAGACGGCCGGCACTTTATGCAGCAGCTCTGACATGTCGGGGTAGTTGTGAATGAACTTCTGCACCACCAAATTCAGCACATGCGCCAGGCAAGGGATGTGCGTCAAACCGGCTAGTCCCAGAGCTGCAACGAGATTTCGTCCATTATCGCACACCACCAGGCCGGGCTTCAGGCTCACTGGCAGCAACCACTCGTCGGTCTGTTGTTCAATACCCCGCCACAACTCTTGTGTGGAGTAGGACCTGTCCTCCAAACATATGAGTTTCAGAATGGCCTGCTGACGTTTACCCCGGGCTGTGCTGAAGTTGGTGGTGAAGGTGTGTGGCTGACTGGATGAGCAGGTGGAAGAAGAGGAGGAGGAAGCCGAGTAGGAGGAGGAGGCTACAGGAGGCAAAGAATGTTGCCCTACGATCCTTGGCGGAGGAAGGACGTGCGCCAAACAGCTCTCCGCCTGGGGCCCAGCCGCCACTACATTTACCCAGTGTGCAGTTAGGGTGATATAGAGTTCCTGGCCGTGCTTACTGGTCCACGTATCTGTGGTTAGGTGGACCTTGCCACAGATGACGTTGCGCAGTGCACACTTGATTTTATCGGATACTTGGTTGTGCAGGGAAGGCACGGCTCTCTTGGAGAAGTAGTGGCGGCTGGGAACAACATACTGTGGGACAGCAAGCGACATGAGCTGTTTGAAGCTGTCTGTGTCCACCACCCTGAATGACAGCATTTCATAGGCCAGTAGTTTAGAAATGATGGCATTCAGGGCCAGGGATCGAGGGTGGCTAGGTGGGAATTTACTCTTTCTCTCAAATGTTTGTGAGATGGAGAGCTGAACGCTGCCGTGTGACATGGTTGAGATTCTTGGTGACAGAGGTGGTGGTGTTGGTGATACATCCTCTGTTTGCTGGGTGGCAGGTGCCAACGTTCCTCCAGAGGCGGAGGAAGAGGCCGAGGTGGAAGCAGCAGAAGAGGTAGCAGGGGGAGTCTGAGTGAGTTCCTTGTTTTTAAGGTGTTTACTCCACTGCAGTTCATGCTTTGCATGCAGGTGCCTGGTCATGCAGGTTGTGCTAAGGTTCAGAACGTTAATGCCTCGCTTCAGGCTCTGATGGCACAGCGTGCAAACCACTCGGGTCTTGTCATCAGCACATTGTTTGAAGAACTGCCACGCCAGGGAACTCCTTGAAGCTGCCTTTGGGGTGCTCGGTCCCAGATGGCGGCGGTCAGTAGCAGGCGGAGTCTCTTGGCGGCGGGTGTTCTGCTTTTGCCCACTGCTCCCTCTTTTGCTACGCTGTTGGCTCGGTCTCACCACTGCCTCTTCCTCCGAACTCTGAAAGTCAGTGGCACGACCTTCATTCCATGTGGGGTCTAGGACCTCATCGTCCCCTGCATCGTCTTCCACCCAGTCTTCCTCCCTGACCTCCTGTTCAGTCTGCACACTGCAGAAAGACGCAGCAGTTGGCACCTGTGTTTCATCATCAGAGACATGCTGAGGTGGTATTCCCATGTCCTCATCATCAGGAAACATAAGTGGTTGTGCGCTGGGGAAGGGCTAGGTGGATGCCCTTGGGAAACCCTGCCAGCAGAGTCTTCAAACAGCATAAGAGACTGCTGCATAACTTGAGGCTCAGACAGTTTCCCTGATATGCATAAGGGTGATGTGACAGACTTATGGGCTTGGTTTTCAGGCACCATCTGTGAGCTTTCTGCAGAAGACTGGGTGGGAGATAATGTGAATGTGCTGGATCCACTGTCGGCCACCCAATTGACTAATGCCTGTACCTGCTCAGGCCTTACCATCCTTAGAACGGCATTGGGCTCCACCAAATATTGCTGTAAATTCTGGCGTCTACTGGGACCTGAGGTAGTTGGTACACTAGGACGTGTGGCTGTGGCAGAACGGCCATGTCCTCTCCCAGAACCAGAGGGTCCACTAACACCACCACGACCATGTCCGCGTCCCTACTAGATGTTTTCCTCATTGTTACCGTTCACAACAATAAGAAAAAATTATTTGGCCCAATGTATTGAATTCAAATTCAGGCCTTTTTTTACAGGCACCTAACACTATCTGGCTATCTATTTAGGTACCGTATTACACTAATACAGGCACAGCAGTAACCACAGATTTAGCTGAATATAAATTGTAGGCCTAGTATTTAGGCCCTGGATGACAGGTATACGTTTACGGACAGAATTAGACTTGGAAATGCACGGTAGCGTGTGAAGTTATTGAGGATGACCCTATCAGCACTTTCAATGTAATATACCCTTTTATGGATAGTTTTAAACTTGGCCTGCTACAGCGGGAAACCACTGATTTAGGGAATTGCTAATTTGGGAATTGTATTTCAACCCAGAAAAAAATATATCCTTTGCCAGACAGCAGACAGTATTACAATTGGCTAGCCACAGCTGAAACACCAGATTTAGGGTACTGCTATTTTGGCAATTGTATTTCACCCCTCAATAAAATAGTAAGCACAGCCAAGCCCCTGATATAGGATATAGCAAAAAAAACAAAAAAAACACTATTAGTTAAATGTTCTTGGTGGCAGCTTGTGCTGGTGCACCACAAGGCACAAAATGGCCACCGATCACCCCAGAAAAAGTGGCAAAAAAACGCTCTGGGCAGCCTAAAAACAGTGAGCATTTAAATAGCAGAGGTTGAATGATTCACAGCTGTAGATCGATCACTTCATTAAATGTTTTGGAAGAGTAAATCCCTGCCTAATCTCGCCCTAACAGCAGCAGCTGCATCCTATCCCTACACTGATCAGAGCAGAGTGACGTGCGGCGCTACGTGACTCCAGCCTAAATTGAGGCTGGGTCACATGCTGCACTGGCCAATCACAGCCATGCCAATAGTAGGCAGGACTGTGATGGCCTCTTGGGGCAAGTAGTATGACGCATGTTGATTGGCTGCTTTGCAGCCTTTCAAAAAGGGACAAGAAAGCGCCGAACACTGAACCCGAACCCGGACTTTTACGAAAATGTTCGGGTTCGGGTCCGTGTCACGAACACCCCAAAATTCGGTACGAACCCGAACTATACAATTCGGGTTCGCTGATCCCTAATCATGAGGGGCAGAAATGTGAAATGATGGGGGGGAGCAAGAAATGGATATGAATCATGAGGGGCAGAAATGTGAAATGATGGAGAGGGGCAAGAAATGGATATGAATCATGAGGGGCAGAAATGTGAAATGATGGTGGGGCAAGAAATGGACATGAATCATGAGGGGCAGAAATGTGAAATGATGGGGGGGAGCAAGAAATGGATATTAATCATGAGGGGAAGAAATGTGAAATGATGGGGAGGGGGGCTAGAAATGGACATGAATCATGAGGGAAAGAAATGTGAGATGATGGGGGGGCAAGAAATGGATATGAATCATGAGGGGCAGAAATGTGAAATAATGGGGGGACGCCAAAATGTAGATTCGCTTGTGTTGACAAAAATCCTTGCACCGGCCCTGCCTGTAGGTTTCAATGAGAGTCTGGATTCTGGTTGAAGGTATTTTGGACCATTCCTCTTCACAAAACATCTTTAGTTCATTCAGGTTTGATGGCTTCCGAACATGGACAGCTCTCTTTAAGTAACACCACAGATTTTCAATTATATTCAGGTCTGGGGACTGAGATGGCCATTCCAGAACGTTGTACTTGTTCCTCTGCATAAATGCCTTAGTGGATTTTCAGCAGTGTTTAGGGTCGTTGTCTTATTGAAAGATCCAGCTCCGGCGCAGCTTCAGCTTTTTCACTGATTCCTGGACATTGGTCTCCAGAATCTGCTGATACTGAGTGGGATCCATGCATCCCTCAACTTTGACAAGATTCCCAGTCCCTGCACTGGCGGAAAAAAAGGCTTCCTCTGCATCACTCTCGCATACAGCATCTCCTTATGTAAAGTGCGCTGAATGGTTGAACGATGCACAGTGACTCCACTGCAGCAAGATGATGATGGTCTTTGGTGTTGGTCTGTGGGTTGACTCTGACTGTTCTCACCATTCGTCGCTTCTGTCTATCCATCCATATTCTGTCTATCTTGGTCTGCCACTTCGAGCCTTAACTTGAACTTAGCCTGTGGTCTTCCATTTCCTCAATATGTTCCTAACTGTGGAAACAGGCAGCTGAAATCTCTGAGACAGCTTTCTGTATCCTTCCTCTAAACCATGATGGTGAACAATCTTTGTCTTCAGGTCATTTGAGAGTTGTTTTGAGACCCCCATGAGGAAGAAAACTTACAATTGACCCCCTTAAATACTCTTTCTCATAATTGGATTCACCTGTGTATGTAGGTCAGGGGTCACTGAGCTTACCAAGCCAATTTGAGTTCCAATAATTAGTTCTAAAGGTTTTGGAATCAATAAAATGACAACAGTGCCAAAATTTATGCACCTGCTTAAACAATATGATATCTCCTATATGATATATTTAACTGACATTTTTTATCGTAACAACCAACGATTTATACAGGAAAATCATGACGATAAACAAGGTTGCCCAAACTTTCGCATCCCACTGTAGGTCCTTCCTGTGAGATACTCACCTGGTTTGTTGTTCCCGCTTGGCTTCCAATTTCCCGTCCGTCACATCCTTTGGTCTTGGCGTTCCCTCCTAGTTTTGACTTGGGCTTGTCCTGACGATTCTCTGCCCGCTCCTCCGGTACCTTTCTGCTCTCTTGGTATTTGACGCAGCTTGTTTGACTTTCCTGTTACTTGTTTTGCTTGTCTTCCCTGCACTATCCTAGCTAGGGGTTTGTTGACCAGTTGTCCCTTGTCGCTAGGACTTGCGAGGCTTGACTGTGCGGGGGGTGTCACTCTGAAAAATGCTCTCTGTTGGTTCTAGAAAATTTACCAGTAGAGGTAGTACTGGGAATGCCTTGGCTCCAGTTACATAACCGCATTATTGACGGGACCAAGGGGGAACTGGTGAAATGGGGGGTTGAATGCAACTCGTTCTTGTCTGTAGTGCAAGCGGGGGTCTCAGCAGAATTCAATACATTGCCTTTACTCTTAAAGGAATATATGGATGTATTCTCCTCCTCTAACCCTGAGTTGCTACCGCCCCATAGATCTTATGATTGCGCCATTGAATTGATAGAGGGGGCCAGGTTTCCCAAGGGACATATCTATAATCTTTCCAGACCTGAATGCAAGGCCATGGAGGATTATGTTGAAGAAAGTCTCAGTAAGGGACACATTAGGCTTTCTGTATCTCCTATGGGGGCGGGATTTGTCTTTCTCAAAAAGAAAGATGGAGGCCTCAGACCTTGCATCAACTACCGGGAGTTAAATAAGATTATGATCAAGAATCAATACTCCCTTCCATTGATTCTTGATTTGTTTAATCAAGTAATGTGTGCTTCCTGGTTCTCTAAAATTGATCTAAAGGGGCATATAACTTAATTCAAATTAAGGAGGGAGACAAATGGAAGACAGCTTTCAATAAACCAGCTGGACACTTTGAATATCTTGTAATGCCTTTTGGACTCAGCAATAGTGATGGATGAACATCCTCCGGGACGGTTCACGAGCGCGATTGAGTGAACGAGATCAAATGTTTGCGATCCGCAAGTTTGCGGCGGGCCCCATTCACTTTAAACGCAGGTGAACCTAGAATACCTTCAGATCATATTTGCAGCCACCAAATACTTACTAGAAGTGCACAAATAGTCCCACAACATGGACAGTGACATTCCAGATGTATTATTCGAATTTGCGATCTTCATAATTTTTTTCAATGCAAAATATCGGCAATGTAATTTTCGCCTATGAGCATGCGCAAAATAGGCGTGGCCCAACTACAGCAACTGGGTTTTCACCAGACCGAAGTTGGATGCAATCAAAAAAGATGGTTGGCAACAATTTTCCCGACGTTGAGGAAGAATTTCTGATCAAGTAATTTGACATTAAAGCAGTGTATTTGTTACATTTCATATGCATGTTATAACAATCGCTGTATATGCAGATCGAGTATTCAAAAAATGCACAATTTTTTTGCGGTTCACACAACTTCGCATTTTATAAGGTCTCATGAGATATTAGTGATTGGTGCACTAAGTATTGTTGTGAGAACTTACCACTCCAGTACAGGCCCCAGAAATTAGCCAATAGGCATTCACCTGACAGCACACAACTTTGTAGGATTCTTTGGCTGGAGGGACATTAGGTGGTCACAGGATAAAAATGTAACTGGTGGCGAATATTTGTGGGCTATCATGAGGAAATTCAATCAAACATCGTCGACTTGTCACATGTGTAGAATTCCTCCAAGATCCATGCCTCATTCATTTTTATAAATGTGAGGTAGTCCACACTAGTCGTGAGCTAGGAGAGTGCGCATATCGGTCACGATCCCCCCTGCTGCGCTGAAGGTCCTTTCGGAAACGAGGGGCAAGCCAACTGCACGAGGGGCAAGCCAACTGTTCCATGGAAAATTGTGCCAGCTCTTGCCGCATGTCAAGCCTGCACACCCAGTAGTCCAGGGGTTCATCGCTTCTCAGAGCGTCCACATCGGCCGTAAACCCGATGTAGGTGGACACCTGTCGGTCTAGCCATTCCCTGAGGCTGGATGGGTTGGCTGCAAGAAGGATCTTATATCCGAAGTGACCAACACATCTTCAAACTGCCCTCTTCTTCCATGCGCTGTTGGATTGGTACCCGCAACTGTTTCTCTGTGAGTGGAAATTCCTCTGCCAGCGCCCGCAAAAGCAGAATGCAGCATTTCTCGAAGCAAGGCCTGGAAGTGCTGCATTCTGAAAGCCCTCTGTGATGGTGGTAACATTTCTGCCATTTTGTGTTTGTACCGGTGGTCTAAGTATGTTGCAACCCAGTACTGGTCCTTGCCTTCAGGGCCGTCTTTACCAAGGGGCAAAAGGGGCAGCTGCCCTGGGCCCAGTTGCTCCTGGGGGGCCCAAGGCAGCTGCCTCTTGAGCCCTGCTAGCTACTGCCCCGGGTGTCAGGCTGTCGGCTACACAGGCATCATGATCGTACTGTGTTAATGATCTTAATTCTAGGACCTTAATGAGTTTTGCTCTAGGACCTTAATGACATCATTACCATGTGACCAGTAACCTAGCAATTACTGGTCACATGGCTATGAGGTCATCACAGGTCCTGTGGAGTGTTGCAGAAGTTAACTGTGGAGCTTTTTTGTGTAAAGATTACATCAGAAAAAGGTGACAGGGGCTGTTATGTTAATGTACTCTAAACTACTGTATAGTGGGGTGCTGTATACTGTGTGGTGGGCTGTATACTGTGTGGTGGGCTGTATATTATGTGGTGGGCTATATATTGTGTAATGGGCTGTATATTGTGTGGTGGGCTGTTTACTGTGGGGGGGGGTGGCCTGTATACTGTGTGGGGGCCTGTATACTGTGTGGTGGGCTGTATACTGTGGGGGGCTGTATAGTGTGGGGGGGCCTGTATAGTGGGGGGAAGTGCTATACTGCTGTACTGTATAGTGTGGGGGGCTGTATACTGTGGGTGCGGTATAGTGTGGAATGCTATACTGCTGTACTGTATAGTGTGGGGGGCTGTATTGTGTATAGTTTGGGGTGCTGTATACAGTGAGGTGTTGTATACCGTGAGGTGCTGTATACTGTGGGCTGCTATACTGCTCTACTATATACTGTGGGGTACTGTATAGTGTGGGGTGCTAAACTGCATACTGTGTGGTGCTGTGTACTATAGGGTGCTATACTGCATACTGTGGGTTGCTGTATACTATAGGGTGCTATACTGCATACTGTGTGGTGCTGTATACTATAGGGTGCTATACTGCATACTGTGGGGTGCTGGGGTGCACTGTAACGCTAGGGTGAGCCGAGCCCTGGTCTCCTTCCTGCAGAGCGGTGCCCACTTCAAGCCCAGAACACTGATCCTGAGCCACTGGAGTCTTCAGAACTGGAAGTATTTACAGTCATTCACTGTACTCTACCAGATGTGTGGATTTTTTGTGTGTGTGTTGTGGTGGAGGGCGTGATTGCATGCTAAGGTGTGGGAAGGCGGGATCCAGGGGGCCCAAGTAAATTTTTGCCCAGGGTCCAATCAATATTAAAGACGGCCCTGCTTGCCTTTTATGCTTTTTATATGGGGGTCCCTCTTCAAACACTGGAGCATGAAGGCCCCCATTTGCACTAAACTGGAAGCAGTGGAGTGGCCTGGCTCCTGCTCATCATCCAGGATAATGTTGTCATCGTTCTCCTCCCCCCATCAACGGACAACACCAGGGATCACAGAAACGTTTAAAGCATGCTCTTCTTGCTCCTCCTCTGTCCTGACACCATCCTCCTCTGACTCCTCTTCAGACTCCTGTTGTTGACTTGTCTCAGATGGAGTAGCCCCCCCTGGGAATTCATCCAGCATTGCGACTTCCTCATCTTCCTACTCCTGCTCCTCGACGGCTTGATCAATTACATGACACAATGCACGCTCCAGAAAGAAGGCGTAAGGTATGATGTCACTGATGGTGATCTCATCAAATGGCCGCAGAAGTCTGCATGCAACGCGCATGAGCAGCCACTGGCGCGGTGAAAAAAAAACAAGCTCCCAGAACCTGTCCTGCTTCAGAGTTCGTACAGGTCATTAACTGCACGTTTCTGCTGGAGCAGCCTATCAAGCATATACAAGGTGGAGTTCCATCGCGTCGGGCAGTCACAAATCAAACGTCTGACGGGCAGGTGGTGTCGCCGCTGAATGTCATCAAGGCGAGCCATGGCCGTGTAAGAGCTTCTAAAATGGCCAGAGATTTTCCTGGCCTGCCGCAAGACGTCCTGGACCCCGGGGTATTTGGCAACAAATCGCTGCACGACTAAGTTAAGGACGTGTGCCATGCATGGCACTTGTGTCATTTTGCTCTGTTTCAGCGCGCTCAGCAGATTGGCACCACTTTACCAACTGTCAAACTGAGCAGGGTATACTTTCACACTTGCGTTTGGGGCTCCGCTTGTGAGTTCCGTTTGAAGGCTCTCACAAGCGGCCCCGAACGGATCCGTCCAGCCCTAATGCATTCTGAGTGGATGCGGATCTGCTCAGAATGCATCACTATGGCACCGTTTGTCCTCCGCTCCGCTGCAAGCAGCGTTCGGGTGTCCGCCTGGCCGTGCGGAGGCAAACGGATCCGTCTAGACTTACAATGTAAGTCAATGGGGACGGATCCGTTTGAAGTTGACACAATGTAAAGTCAAAACTGATCCGTTTGCACTATCATGAACAAAAAAATAAATAAAAAATTATTATTTTTTTTTTGTTCATGGTAATGAAAACGGATCCGTTCTGAACGGATCTAAGCGTTTGCATTATAGGTACGGATCCGTCTGTGCAGACACCAGACGGATCCGCTCCGAACGCTAGTGTGAAAGTAGCCAAGTCACTGATCTGTCTGTGACCGCAAAGTTGAAAGGAGTGCAGGACCGGCGAAGCTCTTGGCAGCACAACATGGCAATGTCTCACCTGGCACGTCAAATAGGTTCTGGGGATCTTGGGGGTGCAGCGGAAGAGACGGTAGCAGCGGAAAAGGAGGAGTCAGTCGAGGAGCAGAGGGGCGGATAGAGTAGGAGGAGGAGAAGAAGAGGCAGGCCTGCATGCAATCCGTGGCGGTAACACCAAATCCACATGGGTGCCACGGGTTGCATGCTTTACGGCCATCAGAAGGTTCACCTAGTGGGCAGTAAAAGTTATGTATCTTCCCTGCCCGTGTTTGCTAGACCACGTGTCTGTGGTCAGATGTATCTTGGCACCGACACTGTGTGCCAGAGATACAGTCACTTGCTGCTGAACGTGGCCATATAGCTCTGGGATGCCCTTCTGGGAGAACTAATTCCTTCTGGGGACCTTCCATTGCGGTGTTCCAATGGCCAAAAATTTTCTAAAGGCCTCCGAGTCCACCAGTTTATATGGCAGTAGTTGGCAGGCCAGCAGTTCTGACAAGCCAGCAGTCAGCCGTTGGGCAAGAGGGTTATCCAGCATCATCACCTTTTTTCGTTCGAACATTTGGGTCAAGGAAGCCTGCCTTTTGCCAGATGAATGCGACAACGGCACAGTGGAAGGTGGAGTGGAGGATAAGTGTTAAGGCTGGCCACAGGCTAGCCTGGATTTGTGGGAGGAGCCAGTACCTGTCTTAAGCGGGCCGGCTCTCCCAGGCAGCACGTCTGCTACTTCCGGGTGTGACGTCATCAGCAAGCGTTCTGCACGAGTGGGTCTCAGAAGCCAGGTATACCTTTCCCTTCAGTCTGCAAGCTGTTCAGATCACTGGTTTGTTTGGGGAGTGTGGCAACGTGGGGGAGGGTAGGAGGGTTTGAAGAGAGGGGGAAGTGTGTCGGAGGATCGCTTCTCCTCACTACGATCAGGCACATGCAATTCAAGTTTTGGCACCAGGGGGCAGCATTGTCACATGGTTGGAGCTCTTTGCCTTTTCAGCATAACCTGCATTTAAGTTCATACAGGGGCTGCGAGTCATCTGAGCTCAGCAGGTTAAAACTCTGGTAGCTGGGTCCTGGTGCCATTACTGGGTTGATTAATTACAAGGTTGCTGGTGGTGCACATGTTTGACACTCCTCACATACACTACATACATACCTTAGACACATAGTTCACACATCAGGCAGTTTGACGAAAAAAAAAAAAAAAGAGTGGGTTGTTAAATAAAGAAAAAAAATATTGTGGATTGTTTAATAAAGAAAGAGAAAAATTAAATTAAAATAAAGTGGGAACCTTTTTCCACCAAACTTCGTGCATACACCACTAGCATAGGTACATTCGGTAGTACAGCCACACTCTCGCACGACAGTCAGAGACACCTCGCATCATCTTGTAGAATAGTGTCATACGTCATACGGTCTGTTTTCCACAAATCCTATACTTGCATACATCACCTACCATGTCTGTAGGTTCGTTAGCCCGCAGTGTTCGTTTTTAATGAGTCTGCCACGTCACAGATTCAGACAAACTCGGGCTCGTCTCATACGTCAGTGGAAACGACTATCATACTCCCTGTCAGCCTCGTCGGCTTCTCGTTAAAACGTTTCACGCTGCTGGGGGGGGGGGTTAGATTCTGTCACCTTGTCTGTCTGCTTATGAGTGTTGTGGTGTTGTTTCAGTCGACATGTCTCAGCCTTCAGATATTGAGGAGTTTGTGTCCTTGCCTCCATCTCCAAGAGGGTCCGAACACGGCAGCACTCCATCCCTCAGGGCTTGGACAGTGCCTAAATTGACGGCCGAATTGCTCAGGAGAGGGATTCCGTTCGCGGCTACAGCCAGAAAGGTGGAACTATTTAGACTTCTGTTTCCCGCTACACCACAGGCCAGGCCTGCTGCTACCAGCGATAATACCACCATCACCAATTCATTGGTACAGATTCACTCAGTGTTGAACACACTCACTAGTTCCATCCAGGATCTACAAGCCCGGATGGAGGTAATGGAACAGCGTCGCGACCCCCCCCCCCCAGCAGTTGGGCCAGCTGGTGGCGCGGCACCTCCGGCTGTGGTCACAGGTACCGTGCCTACTCTACCATCGACAGGTAACCTGTCACAGGGCGGGGGGTACCTTCAGTGGCACCGGTATATTTCGTCAGGCCCAGTATTAAAAAGGACATCTTAGAGGGCAAGGATGTCAACTTGGCATCCTTGTTAATTACGTCCCACGACGTAACAGAAAATAAGTCCTTCGGCTGTAGCGAGTTATCAGTGGTACTTAAGTCCAAAGACCCCAGGCTCAGTCGCAAGCTGACCCTGGCCGAGTTCGTCCTGGCTTTCAGCCTATTCAGAGACGTTTTGTGTTCTGCCAGCCCCAACAGGAGAGAGGAGTTGGACATTTACCTCTACAGGGTGGTAGATTTGGCGCACAAGTACGGGGGTACAGCGTTCTATGATTATCATAGGTCCTTCTCGGCCAAAGCAGCAGCCATTTGGGCCCAGTTCCAGGTAGTCACGGACTGGAGCAATATTGATATGGAGTTATTTTGTAGGCACTTCGCCAGCTTGAAGTCCCCGGTATGCGCCACATGTCAGTCTCCTGCTCATACTACCGCCTGGTGCCCATTGGCTGACCTCACAGCTGCCCCCAGTACCTCCAGAGGTGGGATCAACCCGGGTCCTAGCCAGCAGTCAACCCAGTTTGACAAGCTGGGGAGACCCATTCATTACTTGGGAAAAGCCCAGCTCTGCAATAACTTTAACTATGCCATCTGCAATTTCAGCCAGTGCAGGCTCCTGCATATCTGTGCCACATGTTTCAGGGCACATCCGGTCACGGTCTGCACCGTGAAGCCGGCATGACTGAGCCTGGTGAATGTCGAGGTACTAGACCAGCTGCTGCGGCTTCATCCGGTTCAGCCATTCCGCGCTTTTCTGGTCGAAGGATTTTCACGGGGGTTCCACACTGGGCTCATCACCTTGCCACAGCAGACTCATGAATGCCCCAACCTGCAGTCGGCTTCTAAACATGCTGGTCTGGTGGATCTGCTGTTGGCAAGTGAGCTGGAGAAGGGCTTCATAATTGGTTCTTTACAGTCCTCTCCTTTTTGCACATGGAGGGTGAGCCCGGTGGGGGTGGTGCAGGGAAAATACTCCAATAAATTTTGTTTGATTTATGACTTGTCTGCTCCACATTCTTCCCACGTTCCAAGTCTTAACTCATTGATTCCGTCTGAGGAATTTTCGTTGAAGTATACTTCCGTAGACCAGGCTATCCAGGTCATTCTACAGACAGGCAGGGGTGCTTGGCTGTCCAAAGCAGATGTCTCTGATGCGTTCAAACTGCTGCCCATTAGCCCATCTCTCTGGCAGTGGCATGGCAACAAATGGAGAGATGCTTACTATTTCGCCACCAAGTTGACGTTTGGTTCCAAGAGCAGCCCCAGTCTCTTTGATAAGTTAGCGCAGGCTCTGGAATGGATTTTGTTGGAAGTACGGGGTTGCCAGAATGTCATTCACTACCTGGATGATTTTCTGTTGATAGAAGAACCCTCACTGGCGCCTGTTGACTGCCCACAAAACAGAAGGGCCTGCGCAGGTTGTCACGTTCTTGGGGATCTCCCTGGATTCACGCGACATGTCGGCCAGTCTGCCACAAGACAAACTCGACAGGATCAAGTCAGGTGTCCGTTTCTTGCTCACATCTCAGGTTTGCACCAAGAGAGAATTGCAGTCTCTGTTGGGTATGTTAAACTTTGCCATGAGGATCATTCCTCAGGGTAGATCATTTATTTCTAGATTGTTAGTCTTACTCCAACAGACCAGTGATTTGGACGCATCAGTGCATCTTAATGCCAACGCCCGAGCAGATCTGTTCATGTGGGCCAGATTTCTCAGCGGGTGGAATGGCATTTCCATGTTTATTCCAAGGGCCACGTCTGATTCTCCACACGTATTTTCAGATGCAGCTGCCTCAATAGGTTTCGCGGCCATATTTGGCTCACATTGGTTTGCCGGCTCATGGCCCACGCATGTACTAAAGATGACGGGGTTTTCTCAGACGTCGGCATTGTTCGAGATCTATCCTATAGTAGCAGCTGCTATAGTTTGGGGGCATAGGTGGTCGGGTCACACAGTGGTTTTCCACACTGACAACATGACGACTGCAGAGATCATTAACAAGGGTAGGTCTAAATCGTTACTCATCATGTCTTTCATGCGTAGGTTGACCTGGATAGCCCTGGAACAGGGGTTTCATTTTCATGCCCTGTTTTTGGACGGGGTCAGCAATATTGCAGCTGATGCTTTATCTCGTTTTGATTTTTCACGCTTTTTCTTACAGAACCCAGAAGCAGACTCAGTGGGCACCCCGGTACCGGACTGGCGGCTGCTGGTCTTGGACTAGACTCTCTGATGGTGGTCGCCAGTTCACTCATTACAAAGTCTTTGTCGACCAGTACATTGAGGTCATACCACCAAGCGTGAGTGGTTATCTTAGACTTCCAGTTGGTATATCCTAGGGTGACACTGTCAGGTCAAGTATATGGTGGCTTTCGTGTCTTATTGTCACTCTGTATTGGCTTTATCCTACAACACCATTAGGCTATATTTGGCTGGGGTGCAGCATTTTTTGGCACTTCAAGAGCCAGACAGACCCTCTATATTTTCAGCTTACCCGATCAAGGCCATCCTCAGAGGCATTCAGAAAAGTCAGGTCACGGTCAAGTTGGTCCGTCAACCGGTTACTGGGGACACGTTTCGTAGCCTGTCGGAAGTCCTCACATTGTCTCCATTTGGAGTCCTTCCCAGCCTGGTGATCAAGGCAGCAATGTACTTGGCGTTTTACGGGTTTTTAAGACCAGGTGAAGTGACACAGGCCAGACAAGGGGCAGTGGCTCTCCGCAAGGGAGATTTAGTCAGGATGGGCAGTAACTTTCATTTGCGGTTGCCTCAAAACAAGGCAGGTAGGTCCCGGCCATGTAGTTAAGTTCTTCCAGACCACAAACGCATGGTGTCCAGTGACAGTCTTGGACAACCTCTTGCTGGCCCTTAGTCTTCACAGCCCCACCGACCCGTTACTTCCATTTCCTGTTGGTCCACTGACGTCCAGCCAGTTCCACATATTTGCATCCTGTTGACCAGTGTAGGATTGAATCCGGCTCAATTCTCGGGGCATTCTTTCCGCATCGGTGCGCATCCGCAGCGTCCAAGCATGGAGTTCCTGCGCATATCATCAAACACTTGGGGCGCTGGCGCTCGGGGTGCTTTGTACGGTATATCCCGGAGCCACAAGCGGAGCTGGTCCAAGCATTCAGTACGTTGGCAGAGTAGCACGTCAGGCCAATCCTTCCCTCACTGGTGGGTTTTGCCCCCTTTTTCAGGCATACCGACCTAGTGAGGCCAAGGCACACCTCAGGCCAATCAGGTAGGGGGGTGGTGGTTGGGCATCTTCCACTCGTCAGGTCCTGACCACAAGTGTTAAGGCTGGCCACAGGCTAGCCTGGATTTGTGGGAGGGGCCAGTACCTGTCTTAAGCGGGCCGGCACTCCCAGGCAGCACGTCTGCATTCGGACGTCCCCCGCCCACCCATTCCCATTCTTCATTCAGTCATTCAACCATCACATTCAGGGTATGCCCCCTTTTTCAGGCATACCGACCTAGTGAGGCCAACGCACACCTCAGGCCAATCAGGTAGGGGGGGGGGTGGTTGGGCATCTTCCACTCGTCAGGTCCTGACCACAAATGGGAGGAGAGAGGAGAAGGAGAAGAGGCAGGACAGTGAGCGCCGGTAGTGTGGCTTTGTGGGTTCTGACGGCGTTGCTCCCACTGGGCTTGGTGATGGGAGGCCAGGTGCCTTCTTAAAGGGAACCTGTCACCAGTTTTATGGTGCCCTAACTAAGGGCAACATAAATAAGGGACTGATTCTCTTAGCACAATGCTGGGTCACTTTATTTAATTGACCCAGTCAATCTGCCAACATCTTGTATTGAAAAGCTCCAGCTGATAATGATTAGTCATGAATATTTATCAGCTCCTGACTCTCCCCGCCCACCTGCTGCTGAGTGACAATTTGTTTCCATAGGAATCAGTAGCAGGTGGGCAGGGGAGTGGCTATAGCTCTGAATTAAATATATACGCTGGACTCAATGACATCACGTCGGACTTGAATCAGATCATTAGCATGCGGCATCTTTGTGTGTATATTATGAGGTAACCATCTGTCACACCAGTAAGTGAATACATTTAAGGTACTTTTTAGTAGTTAATGATTGTATATAATTAGTTAGATAATGATCAAATATCCACATGACAGGTTCCCTTTAAGGCGGTCGTCCCTAGGTGAGTGTTGGGCTTACCGCGACTTATGCGTTGACAGCACAGGCTGCAGATGGCAAAACTATTGTCAGCAGCGGACACATTAAAAAAAGCCCACACTGCGGAGCCATGTGCCGATGTCCTGGGAGCGACAGATGTGAAGGTGCATAGTGGATGTTTTGTTCCAGATACATTAGCAGTCTGCTTTTTGCCTCCTGTGCACTGTAAGTTCTGCCTACTTCTCCCTATCTGCTGCTCCGTCTCTCCCTCTGAACTCCCCTCCTCTTCCTCTCTTCCTCTCGTGTGGGCACCCATGTGACGTCCATTGACACATCATCATCGGATTTGTCACCTTCACCACCACGGACATTAGAGATCTCGGAGTAGGCAGCAACAGCAGGGACCACCCTCCTTGGGGACCTGCCCGACCCATACCACCCCTACGGAATGGCCTGCCTCTTCCTCTGCCTGTCATATTCAAAATTACCCTGTGACCAAAGTCCCTATAGAAGAGCAGTAGTTGTAGAAGAAGGTATATCACACCCCTGTCTCAATCAGTTTTTTTGGAGGGCAACTGGTAAATCACACCAGTAGAAATTATTGGTTCCAATAGTGTTTGTTACCCTGTGTAGATGCGGTAACGCAGCAAAACCGCAGACAAGTGCTGCACTACCTAAATGCACTATATGAAAAGTATATTATTGGTATATAACACCCCTGCTTCAATCAATTTTTTGGGGGGGCAACTGGTAAATCACACCAGTAGAAATAATCTCCTCAAATAGTGTTTTTCACTCTGTGTAGATGCGGTAACGCAGCAAAACCGCAAACAAATGCTGCACTACATAAATGCACTATATAGAAAGTATATTATTGGTAAATAACACCCCTGCCTCAATCAGGTTTTTGGGGGAGCAACTGCTAAATCACTCCAGTAGAAATGATTTGTTCCAATAGCATTTGGCACTCTGTGTGGCTGCAGTATCACAGCAGAACCGCACACAACTGCTGCCCAATACAATTGCACTATGATATATATTCTATGTTAGAAGATGTCACACCTATCGATAGCACACCTATACCAGTCCTTAAAAGGACTTTGGTGGCCCTATTAGCTAGCGATTTGTGTCCCTAACAGTCTGTCCCTGCTCCACACAGCAACCTCTCCCTACACTGTTAAAAGACTGAATGTAAAATGGTGCCCAGATCAGGTTTATTTATAAGGTAGGGGGAATGTCCATGTGCTGAAACGTCTCAATTGGCTGTCCTGTACCACATGATGGATGTGTCATGGTTTAAAGTTCTTCACAATGTAAAAGAACATGGAGGGGCCCGAATAGAAACATAGAATATGTCGGCAGATAAGAACCATTTGGCCCATCTAGTCTGCCCAATATACTGAATATCGCCATATGTTCGCAAAGTTCACCATGAAACGACAGGTGGGAAAACCGCAAGGCCATCTCTACTCAGCAATTCGCCAGCTGTGTTTCAAAACTTTATGAATGCTATTTTTAGAGAATTCTTGGGTAAATTTGTAATTGTCTACCTTGATGATGTATTGATTTTTTTCCCCCCTGATTTTGAGAGTCATGTGTCTGATGTTAAACAAGTGTTGAAGATTTTGAGGAAGAATCAATTGGCAGCCAAACAGGAGAAATTTGTTTTTGGAGTACAAGAAAATTTGTACTTTGGATATGTTCTCACTCCTCCGCTTTCAAAATGGATCCTAGCAAGGTATAAGCAATTTTGGACTGGTTAAGGCCATCGTCCTTAAAGGCCTTACAACGTTTTTTAGGATTTGCTAATTATTACCATAGATTTATAAATAAAAAAAAATGGTAATTGCTAGGCCCTTGACCGACCTCACCAAAAAAGGGGTGGACCTGGAGAACTGGTCTGTTGAGGCTACTGAAGCATTTGAGACACTTAAGAAGGCTTTCAGCTGCGCCCCATTTTGACTCAGCTGGATCAAGAGAGACTTTTCTATGTGGAGGTGGATGCCTCTGAGGACAGAGTGGGGGCGGTCCTCTCTCAAGGTCCCACTAGTCTTACCAATTTAATGCCTTGTGCCATCTTTTAAAAAAAAAATTCTCCAACTGAGAAAAAATATGACGTGGGCGTTTGAGAAGTGGAGATATTTTCTTGAGGGGGCTAAACATTGTGTTATCGTTGTTACTGATCACAAAAATCTGATGTTTCTTGAGTCTGCTAAGAGGTTGAATCCCCGCCAAGCCAGATGGGCACTGTTTTTTTACCCGCTTTAATTTCTCAATTACTTTCAGGCCAGGAAGTAAGAACGTGAAGGCAGATGCCCTATCCTGGAGTTTCTGTGCATTTCAGCCTACGGACGCACCGCCTGAAACCATATTGCCAGCTAGTGTCTTTTTAGCAGCTGCGTCCCAAGATCTTACGGCTCTTATTAAGGCAGAACAACATCTGGCCCCAGCACTCACACCAACAGATAAGTTGTTTGTTCCTGAATAATTCCGTCTCCGGCTGTTGGTAAGTGTCATGACTCTGTTTTGTGTGGACATCGTGGTATCAAGAGTACTAAAGAGTTGGTATCTAGATCTTATTGGTGGCCCACCCATTTTAAGGATGTTAAGTCCTATGTGTTGGCCTGCAAGGTGTGTGCCAAGTCCAAAGCCCCTAGAACTCGTCCTGCTGGTGAACTGCGACCCCTACCCATTCCCAGTAGACCCTGGTTCCATATTTCTATGGACTTCATCACAGATCTGCCACCTGCTGAGTGTAAAACTGTGGTTTGGGTAGTGGTCAACAGGTTCAGTAAGATGGTACATTTTGTTCCCCTTGCTAAACTTCAGAATGCTAAGACTCTGGCCTCTGTATTTGTGGAACAAATTGTATGTTTGCACGGTGTCCCCGAGAACATTGTGTCTGATAGAGGTGTCCAGTTTGTGTCTAGATTTTGGAAAGCCTTCTTTCAGAGGAGTGCATTCTCTACACCTAAGGGCGAGACTTGGCTTAAAAAGCCTATAGGCAATTTTAAATGTGGCCACTGTTTTTTCTGTGCATTAAACGTGTGTAGCAAACATTTGCAGATAGGGGGGATACAACATACCGTACGGGAATTCATAAACTGACGTACATCCTATGTGGTATATGCAGTTTTTTGTCCCTGCAAACGCTTTTATATAGGCAAAACAATCCGCCCTCTATTCGAGCGCATCCGCGAACACATTAGTTCTATACGGTCCGGTAGAGGTAGTCCACGCCTTATTGATCATATCCGCACTGCCCACGACGCCCATCCACGTTGCCTCTCCTTTGCGGGGGTGGAGCATGTCCGTCCCATCCCTAGGGGTGGTGACCGGCATCGCCTGCTCCTGCAGAGGCAGGCAAGGTGGATTATGCAAACTGGAGCGATGGGTGCGGCAGGCATGAACGACAAAAATGATATGTCAGTGTTCTTATAAACCGCATGCGCTCAGAATAGAGGGGGATTGTTCGCACAATGCGACTTTTCGCATTCGCCATTTTTCGCAATCGCGATTTTGTGTATTGATAGTGCTGTTCTGCACCTGCGATTCTCCATACTGGTATTACGTGGCTTTAACAGACCAAATATTATTATCTGAAATTTAATGTATTCATCACATTTGATTTTATTGCGCCTTCTGACACTCTCCCTGCCTTCTGTATATGGATTTATAACTTACTAGATAAATTGTATCCGGCTTTGTGCTGATTAACCTGTTTTTAGCACCTACAATTGTACCTGTTGCTTGCATGTTTTTAATTTATGTCATTAATTCACGGGCGCGCGATAGTGGCTGGCGGCGCCGGCCGTCCCTCTGTCTACCTGTATAAAGCGCACTCTGTAGCGATGACGTATTCAGCGGCCTGAGGAAGCGCGATCCCACGCGCGAAACAGCCGTCGCCGCATGCAACATTGTGTCCGCCCCTGGATCCTCCATGCTGCCTTCTAAGGAAGTCTCAATAAAGAAGATATTAGTACTTTTACATTTCCTCTCTGCATTGTGCTTCTTTCAGAGGTGCCAAATCTCATTGTCCTTTTCGTCCGCCTATCATTCTGAGAGTAAAGGGCAGATGGAGCGACTTAATCAGTCTGTGGAATAAGTTCTCAGGTCATATGTCTCTGGTGATCAACGGTTGTGGGTTAAATACCCTCCTTTGGCAGAATTTGCAATAAACAACTATGTTAATTCCTCCGCTGGTGTCTCCCCATTTTTTTGTAATTACGGTTTTCATCCTCGTTTTCATTCTGGGTCATCTGTCTCCTCGTCTAACCCTGAGGCAGATAAGGTCTCGTCTAAACTGTGCACAGTTTGGGCTCGGGTTCAGTCGAACCTAGAAAAAGCTCAAATTAATTAAAAAATCAAAGCAAATAATAAAAATATTCTAAGGGGATGGATTTTCAGGTTGAGGATCAGGTGTGGCTATCCTCTAAGACTGTGCCTCTTAAGGTGGCCTCCAAAAAGTTTGCACCTCGTTTTATAGGTCCATACGATATTACGGAGGTAATTAATCCAGTGTGGTTTAGATTCTGAAGAATTTGTGGTTTCCAAAATCTTAGATGTTAGAAGAGTCCATATCTCCTTACAGTACCTGGTGCACTGGAAAGGCTATGGACTGGAGGAAAGATCCTGGGTACCAGCTACGGATGTTCAGGCCACTAGTCTTGTCAAAAAATGTAATGTGGAACATCGTGAGAAGCTGTCGCCCGGGGCCTTGGGTCCAGTGGCCCCACGTGGAGGGGAGGGTACTGTCACGATGCACTCTGCGCGGAAGTGGGGATGGCCGGTGCGCGCTCGCGTCATCAGTGCACCCGGTCTCGCCCTCTCCCATGGCAACCACAATAGGGCTTAGCACAGAGTGGCGCACTCGGCCACATTAGAACTGAGGAGTCATGTGACGCTGGCCATGTCACATGACTCCACCAGCGCCCTATTTAAACAGTCCATCTGCTGGCCACAGATTGCCTGTTATTTAGGTCCTTCCTGCGAGATACTAACCTGATTTGTTGTTCCTGCTTGGCTTCCAATTTCCCATCCGTTATCATCCTTTTGTCTTGGTGTTCCCTACTGGTTTTGACTTTGGCTTGTCCTGACGATTCTCTGCCTGCTCCTCCGGTACCTTTCTGCTCTATTGGTATTTGACACGGCTTGTTTGACTTTCCTGTTACTTGTGTTGTTTGTCTTTCCTGCACTATCCTAGCTAAGGGTTTGTCGACCAGTTGTCCCTTGTCGCTAGGACTTGCGAGGCAAGTAGGCAGGGACAGGAGTGCGGGTGGAGTTCAGTGGTCACTACCCCATCCCCTGTGTGGGTGACAGTATGTTTCACAAAGGCCACTATGGTTGTTACCTTCGGAACAGGGTGTCAGCATGTTTCACTTGCCGTTTTCTGGCGTTCATGCTTGTCCTCCGGAGGAAGGATGAAAGGGGAGATCCTGTTAACTGTGTGGTTCTCTGCAACAGCGGTTGCAGGTGGTGTGAACTGTTACTTGCGTTTGTGTTTCCCTTCGTCCATGTCTCAGTGGTTCAGTCGCTTGTGTTGTGTGGCTGACTGCATTCCTTGTTGTACTGGCTCTGGTATTTGCTGGTTGGGGATGAATGCTGACAGCGACCTGGTGTGAACCGTGTCTGAATGTGGACGCAGCGGTCAGTGCAGTTTCTCCTGGCTTTTTGTTGGCTGGCTGCCTGGTTCCTAGTTGGTGGTTCTGGGGTGCTGGAAGCAGTCTTGGGGAGACTCTCTTGCTCTAACTCTGATTCCCCCCCAACCCCCTCCCCTCCCCGTTGTTGTGGGTGCCCCACTAGCTTCCCCTTTTCGGTTTGGGAGGGCCTTGAGTGGTGTGAGTGTCATGGCCTTTGGTGTGCACTGCATGCTGTTGTGGTTACAGCATGTAGGTGCCTCCTCCTTTCTCCTGAGGCCTTCCCTGTCTGGTGCCAGAGGGGTTAATTATCTAGGTGGTGGGGATTTAAGTGTGTCCTGGGTGTGGACTGTTGGCTGGGTTTGGGTTCAGTTTTTCTCCAGCCTTGCTGTGTGCAAGGTCTCCATGATGTCTTTCCTATGTGCCCATTGCTCACCTTCCCTTCACTACCCTTGCATATGTTTGGTGTTGCTTATGTATGAGTGGTTGTTGTCTTGTCTAGTGGTTGTTACATGTCTGGTCTGTTGGTGTCTATAGTCCAGCATGTTTGCTAGACATGTTATCTGTGTGGTGTGCCTCCAGAAGGGGGTCTCGGGGTTCCCCAGAGGGGGAATTACCAGCCTGTATGCAGCGCTGCTGGGGCCGCAGTGTATCTTGCTGTATGGGGGTCCAGGTAGTAAATGGTATGCTGGATACCTGGGTGTGGTTGTTTGTACTGTGTCCTGTATGGTGTGTGGGCACCAGTACTCATGTTCGGGTTCCAGTCGGTATTGTTACGGTAGATAAGTGTGTTGTATGGTGTGCTTACCTGCCGATCCAGTTACTGTTATACGTTTTCTCTTTTTCCTTGCAGCTAGGCCGGTGGAGACCCCTGCTTATCCATGTCTGGGATGAACAGGTCGTATCTGCCCTATCTTTGAGGGATTATCAGGGCGACTCAGGGTCCTAGCCTTCATGGGTAGAAGATGTCCTACAATCCAGGTCCGCTCATACGGTGAGGAGTTAGGGCGATGATAAGGGATGCTTTAGGAGGTGACCTACTCCCTTATCCCAGCCACAGGCCTAGTTGTATTCCTTAATACCCACCTTATTGTATGGTGGGGAGTTTCCCCCACTCCCCACCATGACACAGTCTCAGCCACCAGTCAGTGCCAGTTGTAACACCCATCATTCAGTGCCACTAGTCACAGTGCTAGCAGTCTCAGCACCAGCAGTCAGTGTCAACAGTCAGTGCCACATTTATATAAAAAGAACACAGCACTCACTTGTCTTCAATAATGCAGGATTTATTCACCAACACAATGCGATGTTTCGATCGACATGGTCTTTCTCAAGCAACAAATTATGTGAACAAAACCAGGTGTGTGTGTGTGTATATATATATATATATATATATATATATACATATATACACACGCTCCCAGTAGGTCACATGACCAAATTAAATATGAAAATTATAAATCAATTATGTTAAATACATATATCACACCAGCCTATGGTCTCATTTAAACCTAAGTATACTTGCCACCACCCCGTTACATATGTTACATACAGTGTCATTCATATAAATATGATTGTAAAGCCAAAAAGAAATGCTTACTTATAAAAACTTTGATGGAAATCTGGTGGGTACATCTCAGAAGGGACCTTCCTCATTGTTCTACCAGAATCAAAAAGCACATGCATCCCGGTGTCTCTCTGTTGGAAGTGCGCATGCGCTCAGGACACGTGTGAGCACTCAGAGGATGCACTCATCCTGGCATTCCTCTGTGAGTAGTGTGCACACACGGGTGTATGTATTAGTTTCTTGCGCTGATGTTCTTTAGTCCTCCTTGCACTGCAATGGTAACACTCTAAACAAAATATATAGGGGCGTGTCTCATCAAGTCACTGATGTGTCTGCTCCTCAGCTCTACAGTTCACTGTCAATGGGGCTCAACAATGACAATTAAAAAAAAAGTGTTTTTGACACATCTAAATTAAATTAAATAGCATGAACTCCACCATTAAACCAAGTATTATAATAACGGGATTGAGCAATGGTCTCCTCACTATGGATAACAAATTATATATCAGGTCCATTGATCAAAAAAAAACATGTTTATGGGCTCAATCAACCATAAAGAAGGAACGTACCCCCCTTTTTTAAAAAAAAGTTACATGGGGGTCGTCTCCTAAATCAGTACACTTTTGTCGCTGTTGGAGAACACACTCCCCCAGGTTGTGTGGGAGAGGTATACCCCTCAGGACATTATACATCCAATAGGTAGGGGGCGTGTCCCCCATTTCTGTGGGAGAGTCGCCCCCACCCATATCACAACCAATTGACTTAACCGATAGGATAGAGGGGTCATCCGTTCCCAGATTCTCCATTTATTTTTATCTTTATTAGGGTCGTCCCATTCATGCCAGCCCTTTGTTCGTCTGTGGACAATCTGCAAGGGACGGGACGTGCAGACAGGTACTTCCAGGTTACGTCTACATGCCTGGTTCCCTGCACGTCCCGCACCATCGCGTCCAGGTTTAGGTGAGTATCGTGGCAGGTTGGCGGTTCGTCAGGTCATGCAGCCACAGGTAAGCGGGGAGTCCGGTGCCGGGCATCGGCGGCGGCGGCGTGCACGCAGCATCGCATGTACTTACCCCAGTGCAGGGGGGCGGATGACCGTTGGGGGGGATTCATGGGTCCTCTGCTCGCGTTCACGGGGCAGGCCAGGCGGCGCAGGGCCGCCCACGTTCGATCACGTGTCATATTCTAGGTTCTTCAAAGTAGCCACCTTTTGCTTTGATTACTGCTTTGCACACTCTTGGCATTCTCTTGATGAGCTTCAAGAGGTAGTCACCTGAAATGGTCTTCCAACAGTCTTGAAGGAGTTCCCAGAGATGCTTAGCACTTGTTGGCCCTTTTGCCTTCACTCTGCGGTCCAGCTCACCCCAAACCATCTCGATTGGGTTCAGGTCCGGTGACTGTGGTGGCGAGGTCATCTGGCGCAGCACCCCATCACTCTCCTTCATAGTCAAATAGCCCTTACACAGCCTGGAGGTGTGTTTGGGGTCATTGTCCTGTTGAAAAATAAATGATGGTCCAACTAAACGCAAACCGGATGGAATAGCATGCCGCTGCAAGATGCTGTGGTAGCCATGCTGGTTCAGTATGCCTTCAATTTTGAATAAGTCACCAGCAAAGCACCCCCACACCATCACACCTCCTCCTCCATGCTTCACGGTGGGAACCAGGCATGTAGAGTCCATCCGTTCACCTTTTCTGCGTCGCACAAAGACACGGTGGTTGGAACCAAAGATCTCAAATTTGGACTCATCAGACCAAAGCACAGATTTCCACTGGTCTAATGTCCATTCCTTGTGTTCTTTAGCCCAAACAAGTCTCTTCTGCTTGTTGCCTGCCCTTAGCAGTGGTTTCCTAGCAGATATTCTACCATGAAGGCCTGATTCACACAGTCTCCTCTTAACAGTTGTTCTAGAGATGTGTCTGCTGCTAGAACTCTGTGTGGCATTGACCTGGTCTATAATCTGAGCTGCTGTTAACCTGCGTTTTCTGAGGCTGGTGACTAGGATGAACTTATCCTCCGCAGCAGAGGTTACTCTTGGTCTTCCTTTCCTGGGGCGGTCCGCATGTGAGCCAGTTTCTTTGTAGCGCTTGATGGTTTTTGTGACTGCACTTGGGGACACTTTCAAAGTTTTCCCAATTTTTCGGACTGACTGACCTTCATTTCTTAAAGTAATGATGGCCACTCGTTTTTCTTTATTTAGCAGTTTTTTTTCTTGCCATAATACAAATTCTAACAGTCTATTCAGTAGGACTATCAGCTGTGTATCCACCTGACTTCTCCACAACGCAACTGATGGTCCCAACCCCATTTATAAGGCAAGAAATCCCATTTATTAAACCTGACAGGGCACAGCTGCGAAGTGAAAACCATTTCAGGTGACTACCTCTTGAAGCTCATCAAAAGAATGCCAAGAGTGTGCAAAGCAGTAATCAAAGCAAAAGGTGGCTACTTTGAAGAAGCTAGAATATGACATATTTTCAGTTGTTTCACACTTTGTATATAATTCCACATGTGTTAATTCATAGTTTTGATGCCTTGAGTGTGAATCTACAATTTTCATAGTCATGAAAATAAAGAAAACTCTTTGAATAAGAAGGCGTGTCAAAACTTTTGGTCTGTACTGTATACATCAAGGCATGGGTACAGGCTTCACTAAGCAGTTCCACATGAGGTTCCTGGGCAGGGCGGCTTCATTCTTTGTGCATTGCTTGGCCATACTGCTGCCGCAAGCATTTGTATATGTGCCGCCATATAGGTCATGTTGCACGTTCACATAGTACTGGGTGGTTTCAAGGTATACATGCCCTGTGTTACAGTGACCACTAAGTCAATTGGGCGGCAGGGGATTATTTTAATTGGTACACTTAATGGTAGGTGCTGGGGGTGACATTGGGCATGGTCACATTCTGGTTGCATTTATTTGAGTCCATGGTGTTCAGCAGTTCGTTCTGGATCTGCGGTTGGCCATGTTCAGTTGCAGGAGAACTTAGCCTGTCCCGCGCAAGGCAGGCAGCTCATAAATAAAAAATAAAAAATAAATTATTTTTATTTTCTGGTCTCATAGATAAATGGTCTCGCCCATACATTTACAGTGTTGTAATGCATCGTCATATTTCAGTGGCTGCATTCGGGTCGCATAGCTAACGCTTCACGCCGTTCCAAGGATTTCCTTTGCTAACAGTAGGTGGTACGTCCTGATTTACATACCGTTATGTTATATGTTATTGTCACAGTGGTGTTTTGGCCTTGCTGCCCACGTTGGCTTGCAGAGGACGGTGGTGTTGGGATTCTGACACCTCGTGCGGCCAGGCAGCTTCTCCACACGGCACGTCATGTTAAGGCTAATGATTGACCAGGGTCACCTCGGCTTGGGGAGCCTGTTCTTGCATGGTACCGGTGGAGGTTAGGCATCCGGCACAGTGGTACCATGTTGGGATTCTATCTTTTAGGGGCCATCTTTGTGAGTCCTCATTACACATCCGTCAAACGGTCATTCGCTATTTGCACATCCGCCGCTACGGTGGCAGGGTGTCTGGCCTGGTACCCACAGGTTTTGTACGTCTATGTCGTTACTCATGGGCCTGAAGCGTTCAGGCGCGTTCTCTCGTCTGCCACCCACGGTGGTATGCTGTCCTGCCGGGAACGTCTCGGTTGTCATACTCGTCAATGTTGTTACACGTCGGCTTGGAGCCTTCAAGCTATGTTACGTCCGCCGCCCCGGTGGCATGTTGTCCCGCCTGGAACGTCCAGGTTGTTATACTTGTTATTTTGTCACGTCTGCTTGAAGCGTTCAGGCAATGTTACGTCTGCCGCCCCGGCGGCATGGTGTCCTGTCTAAATACGTCCAAGGGGTCATACTCGTCAATCTTGTCACACGTCCGCTCGAAGCAGCATGTTATGTCATGGCAGCGCCTGTGGGGGCATGTCATTCCAGGGTCGTCCTGGTTGGTCTGTTCGTCAGTCCTCATCATTGTCTGCCTGGAACGGTCAGGCCCATGTTTTTCGTTTTGCCCATGGTAGCAGGCTGTCCGGCCTGGTACCTCCAGGTCGGTTAAAATTTCCGGTGCATTAAGGTGTTCATTCATTATTCTTTGTTTATACGGCAGCATGTTGGGGAGATTCTGTTCCTTCGGCCTTCCTAAAACAAGGCCTCTACCTCCGTCAGTGGGTCTGGGCCTCCGGTACGGTCTGTCCCATTCTCATCCAATTCTATAACCAGGAGAGTATCAGTACTGGTCCTCTGGGCTCCGGCCATAGTCAGATGGTCGGTCCCCCCTTTTGTTTTAACCGGCAGGGGTCAGGTTTGGGCACCGGGGTGTCCGCGGTATGCTTGGTCTCCTCACAAGTAACAAAGGTTTTGTTCTCAGGTGGTGGCCCGGGTCGTAGACTCAGTCGGCGCAGTTAACATGTCCCAGGCCTCAGACATTGATGACGCCTTGTCCATCTCCGGGTCCCAGGTATCCGGTCTGGCTGGCCATGGATCCCTGAGGAACTGGACAGTTTCAAAGCCTATTGCGGAGTTGAATAGAAGGGGCATCAGCCACCTGGCTTCGGCCAGGAAAGCAGAACTATATAGGCTGCTGGTATCCAATCCGGGTCCATCCAGCGATCAAGCTGCAGTACCAACTATACAGTCGTCGTTGGCTCAGTTGCACGCCACGATGGGGAGTCTGGCTGCTTCGGTAGCTGACATCCAGAACAGGGTCATGGAACTTGAGTCCAGGGCCTCCGCCGTCTCACAGTCTGTGGCTCCCGTGGCTGCGGTGCCATGGCCTTTGGCGGGTTCCCCAGGTATGTCCTCTACTCCTCCGGCCATTGTCCCAGCTCATTTTGTGGTGGAGAATATCAGGAAGGATATACTGGTAGGCAAGGAAGTTAACCTTGCGTCTATCCTCATAGCATCACACGATGCGAGCGAGCACAAAACGATTGATTGCGGGGAGGTGTCAGTAGTGATGAAGTCCAAAGATTCCCAACTGAATCGCAAGCTGTCCATACCCGAGTTTGTACTCGCCTTCAGTTTGTTTAGGGACGTCATCTGCTCGGCACAGCCAAATAGGAGGGAGGAGCTGGACGCCTATCTATATCAGGTCACCGATTTGGGTCACAAGTATGGGGGCTCGGCGTTTTATGATTATCATCGTTCCTTCGCGGCTAAAGCCGCAGCCTCCCTAGCACAGTTTCAATTCATGACCAATTGGGCTGTGCTAGATATGGAGCTGTTCTGCAGGCATTTTGCAGGTTTCCGAGCCCCCACTTGTGGATCGTGCCAATCCATTTTTCATGCCACTGAATGGTGCCCCAACAAGGCGGCCTCCCATCCAGATAGAGCCCTTCCAAGAACATCAGGGGTCCCCAGGGGCCCGGCCCTCATGGACAAGTTTGGTAGGCCGATTGTGTATCTGGGCAAAAGTCAGATATGCAATAATTTTTACTTCGGTCACTGCATGTTCAGTGGGTGCAGGGCCCTCCACGTGTGCACGGTCTGCTTTCGTGCACATACCAGGTCCACCTGTCCAAAAAACTCGTCTAAGCAGGCGTGACTGACTGACATCAACGTTGATCTCCTTGGAGCACTCCTAAAAGGTCATGGCGACCAACAGTTTGTGGTACATCTGCTTACGGGTCTGTCACAAGGGTTCCACATGGGGTTGGTGGCCCTTCCGCATTCCAACTGGGAGTGTGAGAACCTCCTCTCTGCCAGACAGGATCCAGAGGCTGTGCAAGCTGCGATTTCCTTGGAACTGGACAAAGGGTTCCTCATCGGTCCGTTTGATTCAATTCCCTTTGAGGTATGGAGGGTCAACCCCATTGGAGTGGTGGCTAAGAAGGACTCAAATAAAAGAAGACTTATCTATGATCTCTCAGCTCCTCATTCTTCCCACATACCCAGTATTAACTCCCTCATACCATCGGAAGAGTTTAGTATGAAATACTCCTCTATCGATTAGGCCATTCAATTTATTCTCAAGGCTGGCAGGGGGGCCTGGTTGTCCAAGACAGATATTGCTGACTCCTTTAAACTGCTCCCGATCCATCCACAACTGTGGCAATACTACAGCATCAGGTGGGCAGGCAGGTACTACTTTACCAATCGCCTGACGTTTGGCTCAAAAAGCAGCCCATGGCTGTTTGACCATCTGGCCCAGGCCCTGCACTGGATCCTGGTCGAACATGGGCAGGCCCCCATGTGCATTTATTACCTAGACGACTTCCTGCTGGTGGAACACCCTTGCCGGCAGCCCTCCAGCTTATCCTCCCTGCTGGAATTATTTTCGGCACTTCAGGTTCCTGTCGCCCCAGGGAAGACGGTAGGTCCTTCCAAGATGATCACCTTCCTGGGGGTCATTCTGGACTCGGTGAGGTTGGAAGCAAGGCTCCCCGAGGAGAAGTTGCTGCAGATCCGGTTAGCCATCCTGGAGGCTTCCAAGTCCTGCTTCCTGACCAAGACGAACCTCCAATCGTTACTGGGCCATGAGGGTCATGCCCCAGGGACATACCTTTGTTTCCCGGCTCTTGCTGCTCCTGCCATCGGCCCCAGAACAGGACAGTGTTATTCGTTTGGACCAACAGGCCATGGCGGACCTGTCCATGTGGAGTACATTCATGTCCTCATGGAATGGGGTGAGGTTGTTCATCCCCCCCCCCCCCCCCAGGACCCGTCCTCTCCCACGATTTATTCAGACGCGGCCGCATCCAAGGGCTTTGCAGCCATATTTGGCAATCACTGGCTTGCCGGTGCCTGGCCGTCTCAGATCACGGTGGACAGGGAGGCTCTTCGGTCATCCCACCTTTTGGAGTTATATCCTTTGGTGGCGGCGGCCTATGTATGGGGCCACGAGTGGTCAGACTCGAGGGTGTTGTTTATCACCGATAGTCAGGACTTGGTTGACATCATCCGCAGTGGCAGAGCGGAATCCCCTAAAATCATGGCCCTCATGCGTAGGTTGGTTTGGCTGTCCATGGTGCATAATTTTTGCTTTGAGTGCTCCCACATTCAGGGTTCCAGGAATATGGCTGCTGATGCGCTGTCCCGGTTTAACGCTAATGTCTTTTTTCAGAATATGCCACAAGCAGACGCAACGGGGGCAGGCATTCCAGCATACAGCGACCTGGTGTGGGAATAATGTCATTGATCAGGACAGCAAAAGACATGTTACACCAGAGCCTTTCTGAAAATACAGTCAGGAATTATCGCACGGGCTGGAATCTTTATAGGGATTTTGCCAAGAATCACCCACAGGGCAACGTGGATGACGTGTCATTCGTGATGGCGTTTATCGCTCATTGTCATGCCAACCTCGGACTCGCTCACAACACCATCCGCCTTTACTTGGCGGGAGTTCAACATCAGTTCACGTTGAACAACCCTGCCCGAGTCTCTTTTTTCACGTTGCAAGCCATCAAAGCCACGCTCCGGGGCATTGAGCAAGCCGGTGCAAGTAGGCTGGTGGTCCGTCAACCCATGCTCCTTGTTTAGGCAGTTGTCCTTTGGATGGCTCTGGATGGTGATCCTTCTTGGCCCTTGGTTAGCACCATCATTAAAGCCACCCTATACCTAGGGTTTTACGTGTTCCTCCGGCCGGGGGAATTCCCCACTGCCGTCCGGAACGGCCGTCATCTCCAGAAGCACAGAAGCAGCACTTGACCTGGCATCACGACCATTTTGTATTGAGCATCCTGTCTACCAAGACCGCTCAAACAGGGCCTCCAACTCTGGTGAGGTTTTACCCCTCACACAAAGGCTGGTGCCCGGTCAAGGCGCTGTGGAAATTGTCTTTGGGGCTGCAGGCGGCGGCCTTGGTTAGTAGTCCTCTACTTCCCTTTAAGGGGGGGGGGGGGCGTTGTCCACACCCCAGTTTATGTCACATATACGCTTCTTAGTGGCGGGGTTAGGTCAGGACCCGAAGACCATCTCGGGCCACTCCTTTCGCATTGGGGCGGCCTCGGCAGCATCTAGGCACCAGATACCTCCGCACGGCATCAGGTGCATTGGGCGTTGGAGGTCGTCTTGTTTCTCCAGATACGTTCCAAATCCTCAATCAGAGATTCGTTATGCTTTCTGTTCACTTGCCCTGTAACAGTGCAATAAAGTGTTTGACAGTATGGTTGTGTCTCCTTTTTGGCCACTTTTAGGCCTATCCTCGTTCCGGGCTCCCGGCATTAACCAGCCATCTGTTAGCTCTAGTTCTACGTCCAGGGGCCGTCGCCCTGACCACAAGTAGTGAAGGCTGCCGGGCAGCCTGTATTTGTGGGAGGGCTGAGGCCACGCCCCTTGGCTTTATAACACCCGCGTAGTGCAAGGGACGGGACGTGCAGCCAGGTACCCCTCCCTCCCTCCCCTTGTTTTCTTAGCTCTTTCTTAGGGTAGGCCCACTTTTAGGCCTATCCTCGTTACGGGCTCCCGGCATTAACCAGCCATCGGTTAGCTCTAGTTCCACGTCCAGGGGCCGTCGCCCTGACCACAACTGCAATATTAACATTGACTTAGAGGAGGCCATTTATCAAGGGGCAAATATGCGGATATCCTGGTCACGGAACCATTTCTGTCTTTTTAGAGGCCTCAATATTCGTGTGATAGGCTTGAAGGTCTTTGTCTGATTGTTCTTTGATTATAGTAATATCCTGAGTTGTCATCATCGAGCTCAGCTGCAGTTCCAGTCCCTCTATCCTTTACTTACTTTCCATTAATTCCTTTTGAAGATATTCCATGTTAATGTCCATGGAGTAGCGGTTTGAGATCTGCTCAAACTTAGTACAAAATTCCAGGTTCTTTGGTAACAGGATAGGTCCTCTTCAGCCGTATAGTATTCTCTCAAGGTGGAAAGATGTAGTTCAAGGTTGATATATTGTTTGATCTCCATGTCCCATTTACTTTTTATTAAGTCCTTAGTGGGTTTATTCAAAAAAGAGCCATCACCCACCGCGCCGGCCAAAATGCGTGTCACCTCCCCACTGGAATATACTGATTTGCTTAGTGAATCCATTATAGACACCCACTTTAGGCCACAAAACTGTAAGGTAAGTTCATATGTAGTATCGTGTGTACGCTACCAGACTGTTGTAATCATAGAAAAAAAGAAAGTTTGGAGCAGCACAATGAAAAAATTGCAAATACGGAGCCTTTCTCCCAGGGCTAGCCTCCCTGGCACTCTTTCCTCTACCCCGATTTCTAACTGTTATCCAGCTAGCTACCTCACTTTCCTGAGCCTCATTGCTACCACCCTCCCCCACATCTACCCCATAGAGATGCTATTCCATCCGGTTTGCGTTTAGTTGGACCATCATTTATTTTTCAACAGGACAATGACCCCAAACACACCTCCAGGCTGTGTAAGGGCTATTTCACCATGAAGGAGAGTGATGGGGTGCTGCGCCAGATGACCTGGCCTCCACAGTCACCGGACCTGAACCCAATCGAGATGGTTTGGGGTGAGCTGGACCGCAGAGTGAAGGCAAAAGGGCCAACAAGTGCTAAGCATCTCTGGGAACTCCTTCAAGACTGTTGGAAGACCATTTCAGGTGACTACCTCTTGACGCTCATCAAGAGTGTGCAAAGCCGTAATCAAAGCAAAAGGTGGCTACTTTGAAGAACCTAGAATATGACATATTTTCAGTTGTTTCACAGTTTTTTGTTATGTATATAATTCCACATGTGTTAATTCATAGTTTTGATGCCTTCAGTGTGAATCTACAATTTTCATAGTCATGAAAATAAAGAAAACTCTTTGAATGAGAAGGTGTGTCCAAACTTTTGGTCTGTACTCTGTGTGTGTGTATGTATGTATATGTATGTGTGTATGTGTGTATATATATATATATATATATATATATATATATATATATATAATTTATTTTTTATTTTTTGTGGTTGGGGCGACGGCCCCTGAATGTACTAATCAGAGCTTACCGATGGCTGGTTAATGCCGGGAGCCAGGAGCCTACCCCAATAGAACTGAAGAAAAAAGGGGAGGGTGGGTGGGGTACCTGGCTGCATGTCCCGCCTGTAAGTCACGCCGAGGTTATAAAGGCCAAGGGGGCGTGGCCTCAGCCCCTCCCACAAATACAGGCTGCCCGGCAGCCTTAACTACTTGTGGTCGGGGCGACGGCCCCTGAACATACTAACCGGAGCTTACCGATGGCTGGTTAATGCCGGGAGCCAGGAGTGAGGGTAGGCCTAAAAGTGGGCAAAAATAGAGACACAACATACTACCAAAACACTTTATTGTACGATTACAGGGCAAGCAAGCAAAAAGCATTGTGAATTTCCGATTGAGGATTCGGAACATATCTGGAGAAACAAAACGACCTCCAACACCCCATGCTCCTGATGACATGCAGAGGTATTTGGTGCCTAGAAGCTGCTGAGGCCGCCCCAATGCGAAATGAGTGGCCTGAGATGGTCTTTGGATCACAACCAAACCCTGCCACCAATGAGCAAACATGCGACATGAACTGTGATGTAGATAATGGACCCCCCTTGAATGGTAGCAGAGGACTAACCGAGGCTGCCGCCTGCAGACCTAATGATAATTGCTGCAGTCCTTTGACCGGGCACCAGTCGTTGTGTGAAGGGTAAAACCTCACCAGAGTTGGAGGCCCTGTCTGTGCGGTCTTGGTAGATGAAAAGTATAAAGTGGTCGTGATGCCAGGACAAATGCTGCTTTTGGAGATGACGGCCGCTCCTGACGGCAGCGGTGAATTCCCCAGGCCGGAGGAACCCGTAGAACCCTAGGTATAAGGAGGCTTTGATGATGGTGCTGACTAGAGGCCCAAAAGGATTACCGTCAAGAGCCAAAGACAGCTGCCTGAACATGGAGCCGGACAGGGGTTGCCGGACCACTGGCCTACTTGTACTGACTTTCTCAATGCCCCTGAGAGTGGCTTTGATGGCTTGTGAAGTAAAAAATGAGCCTCGGGCGGGGTCGTTTAACGTGAACTGGTGTTGTACTCCTGCCAAGTAAAGGCGGATGGTGTTGGAAGCGAGACCGAGGTTGGAATGACAGTGAGCGATTAAAAGACATCATGAATGAAACGTCGTTGATGTTGCCCTGAGGGTGTCCGTTAAGCGGGATAGAGCATCGGTGGCCGTATTCCTGGAACCCTGAATGTAGGAGCACTCAAAGCAGAAATTATGCACCGTAGAAAGTCAAACCAATCTACGCATGAGGGACATGATTTTAGGGGATGACCCTTCAGGAGCGCCCCGAGGAGGTCAACGTTTGTCGGTCAGTCACGGCTGCTTTGAGGACATTTTTGGGCATGTGGACCTGGGGTGAGCACGGAAGCAGACCGTGCAAACATGGAGGGCCCTGCACCCACTGAACATACAGTGACCAAAATTAAAGTTATTGCATATCTGACTTTTGCCCAAATACACAATAGGTCTACCAAACTTATCCATGAGAGGCGGGCCCCTGGGGACCCCCGACGTGTCCGGAAGGGCTCTATCTGGTTGGAAGACCGCTTTATTGGGGCACCATTCTGTAGCATGAAAGATGGATTGACATGACCCACAAGTGGGGGCTCGGAGACCTGCAAAATGTCTGCATAAGAGCTCCATGTCGAGCGTAGCCCAATTAGTCATGAACTGAAATTGTGCAAGAGCGGCTGCAGCTTTGGCCGCGAAGGAATGATGATAATCGTAAAAAGCCAAGCCCCCATACTTGTGGCCTAAATCGGTGACCTGATATGAGATATGAGTCAAGCTCTTCCCTATTTGGCTGCGCAGAGCAGATGACATCCCTTAACAGACTGAAGGCGAGAACGAACTCGGGTATGGAAAGCTTGCGATTAAGGCGGGAATCTTTGGATTTCAATACTACTGAAACCTCTCCGCAATCAATAGTTTTGTTCTCATTAGCATCGTGTGATGCTATGAGAATAGACGCCAGGTTGACTTCCTCGCCAGCCAATATATCCTTCCTGATATTTTCTGCCACAAAGTGAGCCGGGGCAATGGCCGGAGGAGTAGAGGACATACCTGGGGAACCTGCCAGAGGCCATGGCAGGGTTTCCACAGGAGCCACTGGCTGCCAGATGGCGGAAGCCCTGGACTCGAGCTCCATGATCCTGGTCTGGATGTCTGCTACTGAAGCAGCCAGACTTCCCATTGTGGCGTGCAACTGAGCCAAAGAAGTCTGAATTGTGGGTAACAATGCTTGATCACAGGAAGGTCCCGGATTAGACACCAGCAACCTATACAGTTCTGCCTTTCTGGCCGACGTCGGGTGGCTGATGTCCCTTCTATTTAATTCCGCGATCAGCTTGGGCGGCAAACGTGACAGCCTGAACACTTCAAGCAGACATGGAATGAGGATTAACGAGTACGACGACCTGGACGTTTCTAGGCAGGACAACATGCCACCGCGGGAGGCAGATGTAACATTGTGCCTGAATGCTTCAGTGCTTTGACCGGGCACCAGTCGTTGTGTGAAGGGTAAAACTTCACCAGAGTTGGAGGCCCTGTCTGTGCGGTCTTGGTAGATGAAATGCTAAGTATAAAGTGGTTGTGATGCCAGGACAAATGCTGCTTTTGGAGATGACGGCCGCTCCTGACGGCAGCGGTGAATTCCCCAGGCCAGAGGAACTCGTAGAACCCTAGGTATAAGGTGGCTTTGATGATGGTGCTGACTAGAGGCCCAAAAGGATTACCGTCCAGAGCCAAAAACAGCTGCCTGAACATGGAGCCGGACAGGGTTTGCCGGACCACTGGCCTACTTGTACAGACTTTCTCAATGCCCCTGAGAGTGGCTTTGATGGCTTGGGACGTAAAAAAATTAGCCTCGGGCGGGGTCGTTTAACGTGAAATGGTGTTGTACTCCTGCCAAGTAAAGGCGGATGGTGTTGGAAGCGAGGCCGAGGTTGGAATGACAGTGAGCGATTAAAAGACATCATGAATGAAACATCGTCGATGTTGCCCTGAGGGTGTCCATTGGCAAAATCCCTGTAGAGATTCCAACCCGTGCAATAATTTCTGATGGTGTTCCCTGAAAGGCTTTGGTGCAATAGGTCTTTTTGCTGTCCTGATCAATGATGCTAATCCCAAACTAGGTCGCTGTATGCTGGAATGCACGCCCCAGTTGTGTCCGCATGTGGCATGTTCTGGATAAAAACATTAAGGCGGCCGTATTCCTGGAACCCTGAATGTGGGAGCACTCAAAGCAGAAATTATGCACCATAGAAAGCCAAACCAATCTACGCATGAGGGACATGGTTTTAGGGGATTTTGCTCTGCCTCTGCGGATGATATCAACCAGGTCCTGACTGTGACAAACCTCACCCTAGAATCTGACCACTCGTGGCCCCACACATGAGCCGCTGCCACCAATGGATACAACTCTAATAGGGGGGAAGAGCGAAGGGCCTCCTTGTCTACCGTGATATGAGATGGCCAGGAGCTGGCAAGCCAGTGATTCCCAAATATGGCTGCAAAACCCTTTGATGCGGCCGCATCCGAATAAACCGTGGGGGAGGAAGGGCCCCGGGGGGGAATGAACAATCTCACTCCATTCCATGAGGAGATAAACGTGTTCCACATGGACAGGTCCTCCATGGCCTGTTGGTCCAATCGAATGACACTGTCTTGTTCCGGGGCAGATGGCAGGAGCAGCAAGAGCCGTGAAATGAAGGCATGTCCCTGGGGCATGACCCTTATGGCGAAGTTCAGCGTGCCCAGTAAAGACTGGAGATTTGTCTTGGTCAGGAAGCAGGACTCGGAAGCCTCCTGGATGGCCGACCGGATCTGCTGCAACTTCTCCTCGGGGAGCCTTGCTTCCAACCTAGTCAAGAATGACCCCCAGGAAAGTGATCGCCTGGGATGGCCTACCGTTTTCCCTGGGGCGACAGGAACTTGAAGCGCGGAAAATAATTCCAACAAGGAGGACAAGCTAGAGGGCTGCCGGGAAGGGTGTTCTACCAGAAGGAAGTCGTCCAGGTAATGGATGCACATGGGGGCCTCCCCGTGCTCGACCAGGATCCAGTGCAGGGCCTAAGCGAGCCAGTCAAACAGCCAAGGGCTGCTCTTGGATCCAAACGTCAAGCGATTGGCAAAGTAGCACCCTGACGCCCAGGGTGAGCAGCCACAACCGACGCTGGTGCCGGCCACGACACCGGAACCCACAGCTTACCTGTGCCCACCATGAACGCAGAGACGCCCGGACGAAAATAATACTTACCTAAGCCGGTTGCGGAGGTGCGGGACGTGCAGGGAACCAGGCATGCGAACGTAACCCGGTGGTACCTGGCTGCACGTCCCGCCTGTAAGTCACGCCAAGGTTATTAAGGCCAAGGGGGTGTGGCCTTAGCCCGTCCCACAAATGCAGGCTGCCCGGCAGCCTTAACTATATATATAGATATATATATATATATATATATATATATATCCAGAAAAAGGACGGCACTCCAACAGGATGAAAGTGAAAAACTTCTTTTAATCGACCATACGGTGCAACATTTCGGCTCAACTGAGCCTTTCTCAAGCAAAGGTACAAATCAGGTGAAGGCAATTATAAAGACTGAATCAAATCATGTGATCTCACCACACCCTGTGGGCGTGTTACAAAAGTGACAATTGCACAAACATAATATAATACACAATACAGGTGTCAGATACGGCAAATGAAAAAATTACATGCATCAGGTATTAGCACATCTGGCTATAAATACATCAATCAAACATACATGTATGACATTTGCATATGTGAACGGGCGGATCCACAGGACAGACACATAGGGAGTATGAACAGTCTGTGGATGCGTCCAGTGAGTGTAAAAAACCAACCGAGGGAGGAACGAAGGGATGATCCAGAAGATACCTATTATCGGCGAGGGGTCCCAACTATGCGATCAATGAGCACTGTGCACATAACACTGGACAGGAGCGGCGTGACTTCAATCCGGGGGCGGTGGCAGCTGGAGGACGCCGTAGCATCATCAGCCCGAAGCATCATCAGGGACGGCCTCCGCTCTTGCGTCACTGCAGCGTCACGCGAATCAGCCTTGGTGCGTTGCGGCGCATGCCCAGTATGTATCCGGTCTCGGGACGCCATCTTGGAGACTGGAATATTGCCATTCCCCTGTATTCCGACACCAGACCTGTTATATTAGGATATCGCGACTCAGACCAGTACAGACAGACCTGGGACCAGATCGTCTACATACTGTGTATTGACCATAGCCCACCAACATCATAGAAACCACGATGTGGAGGACTGTGTTGATCAAAACTGCCTGGTTGCGCTCATACCCATGAGGGCTCTCCTCCAGTAGGTCCCCAGGTGTCTCAGGGAGCAAATCTGTAATGGGGTTAGAAAAAATAGCACCTGCACCATAATGGCCCAAAATAATCCCCCAACGCACACCGCGTCCAATGAAAAAGTTATATATGTGAAACAACATCGTTTAAAAAAACCTTTCTCAAAAAGAACCGCATAGTTGTTGACGGTATCACCCTCCCGTGTAGAACAATGCTTCCGCTTCATCCGTAAGTTCCATCCCTCAGAATAATGGGTGCAAGTGAACTGTGAAGAGAAGAGAAAAAAAGGGGAGAGAAATTAAAATGAGTACATACTCTCAGTGTGTGCACAGAAGACATCGCAGCACAACCTGCTAGACACTGGGGGCAAGCCAGCCCTCACACAACCTCCCCAAAGTTAAATTCTACGTTTAATCCATTTGGTCTGAGGCTATTGAGCCTATGGATCCAACCTAGTTCCCTACGCTTAAGTATCCTAGATCTATCCCCGCCACGTCTGGGCTGCGGCACATGGTCGATGATCCAGACTTTCAGATCACCTTCCCTGTGCCCAGCCTCAGAAAAATGCTTAGAGACCGGTAGATCAAGGCGTTTCTTCCGGATACTCAAGCGATGGTTATTCAGGCGGGTCTTGAGATCTGTCGTCGTCTCACCCACATAGAGTAGATTGCACGGGCAGGAAAGTACATAAATAACGTAGCTGGAGTTGCAAGTCAAATGAAACAGAATATTATGGGGTTCACCCGTGAGGGGATGAATGAATGTTTTTCCCTTCCGGATGTACCTGCAATTGACGCATCCCAGGCAGGGGAAACACCCCAAGCCTGGCTGTGTCAGTGCAGTCTGTCTGGATGGCCCCTTGGAGCCAATGTCGGCCTTGACCAACTGGTCACGGAGATTTCTTGAACGACGGTAAGAAAATAGCGGTGGACATTGAAACTCTGGTATCTCCTTGAAACATGTCCCAAGGAGACCCCAGTGCTTCCTAATGACCTTATTGATAGATGAGCTAAGTTCATTATAAATAGATACAAAAGGAATCCTGGCTGTTTTCTGTACGGTCTTACGCAGGGACAGCAGAGTATCTCTATCAAAACCACGTGCCCTGACCATGTGTTGTTCCAATAGTTGTTTCGGGTACCCCCTATCGCGAAACCTCTTTGCCATGGACTCCAGGGACACGTTGGACTCCTGTTCATCGGAGACGACACGTTTGACCCTCAAAAACTGTGAAAAAGGAAGTGACCGAACCATGCTCCTCGGGTGAGAGCTGTTATAGCACAGGAAGGTATTGGTATCTGTGGGTTTAGTGTACAGTTGAGTATACAATACACCTTCATTGAACACAACCCTGGTATCCAAGAACTGAACATCCTTTTTGGAATAGACGAGGGTGAACTGTAAATTGGAGTCATGACTGTTCAGAAAAGCATGAAACTCAACCAGTTCCGCCTCGCTACCTGTCCATATGAGGAAGATGTCGTCAATGTATCTCCACCACCTCAGCACATGGCTGAAGTGGTGGGACAAATAGACGACATCCTCCTCATAGCACCGCATGAAAATATTCGCATAAGTAGGGGCCACATGTGACCCCATGGCCACGCCCCGCTGTTGCAAATAATAGACATCCTTAAAAAGAAAATAATTGTGATAAAGGACAATGTTGAGCAAATCAATAATGAAATCAGAGGCATGGGAGGTATAGGATGACCTTGTGAGCATTCTCCTGACCGCCTGGACACCACTCTCATGTACTATAGACGTGTAGAGTGATGTGACATCGAATGATGCCAGTATCAATGTATCCACTTGAGATACATCAGTGTCCCGTAATTTCACCAGGAAATCTGATGTGTCCTGGATGTAGGAAGACCCACCCGTGGAGAAATCTCGCAGTACTTTGTCCAGAAAGATAGCTATGTTGCTGAAGATAGAATCTGACCCCAAGACGATCTACCGGTCTCTAAGCATTTTTCTGAGGCTGGGCACAGGGAAGGTGATCTGAAAGTCTGGATCATCGACCATGTGCCGCAGCCCAGACGTGGCGGGGATAGATCTAGGATACTTAAGCGTAGGGAACTAGGTTGGATCCATAGGCTCAATAGCCTCAGACCAAATGGATTAAACGTAGAATTTAACTTTGGGGAGGTTGTGTGAGGGCTGGCTTGCCCCCAGTGTCTAGCAGGTTGTGCTGCGATGTCTTCTGTGCACACACTGAGAGTATGTACTCATTTTAATTTCTCTCCCCTTTTTTTCTCTTCTCTTCACAGTTCACTTGCACCCATTATTCTGAGGGATGGAACTTACGGATGAAGCGGAAGCATTGTTCTACACGGGAGGGTGATACCGTCAACAACTATGCGGTTCTTTTTGAGAAAGGTTTTTTTAAACGATGTTGTTTCACATATATAACTTTTTCATTGGACGCGGTGTGCGTTGGGGGATTATTTTGGGCCATTATGGTGCAGGTGCTATTTTTTCTAACCCCATTACAGATTTGCTCCCTGAGACACCTGGGGACCTACTGGAGGAGAGCCCTCATGGGTATGAGCGCAACCAGGCAGTTTTGATCAACACAGTCCTCCACATCGTGGTTTCTATGATGTTGGTGGGCTATGGTCAATACACAGTATGTAGACGATCTGGTCCCAGGTCTGTCTGTACTGGTCTGAGTCGCGATATCCTAATATAACAGGTCTGGTGTCGGAATACAGGGGAATGGCAATATTCCAGTCTCCAAGATGGCGTCCCGAGACCGGATACATACTGGGCATGCGCCGCAACGCACCAAGGCTGATTCGCGTGACGCTGCAGTGACGCAAGAGCGGAGGCCGTCCCTGATGATGCTTCGGGCTGATGATGCTACGGCGTCCTCCAGCTGCCACCGCCCCCGGATTGAAGTCACGCCGCTCCTGTCCAGTGTTATGTGCACAGTGCTCATTGATCGCATAGTTGGGACCCCTCGCCGATAATAGGTATCTTCTGGATCATCCCTTCGTTCCTCCCTCGGTTGGTTTTTTACACTCACTGGACGCATCCACAGACTGTTCACACTCCCTATGTGTCTGTCCTGTGGATCCGCCCGTTCACATATGCAAATGTCATACATGTATGTTTGATTGATGTATTTATAGCCAGATGTGCTAATACCTGATGCATGTAATTTTTTCATTTGCCTTATCTGACACCTGTATTGTGTATTATATTATGTTTGTGCAATTGTCACTTTTGTAACACGCCCACAGGGTGTGGTGAGATCACATGATTTGATTCAGTCTTTATAATTGCCTTCACCTGATTTGTACCTTTGCTTGAGAAAGGCTCAGTTGAGCCGAAACGTTGCACCGTATGGTCGATTAAAAGAAGTTTTTCACTTTCATCCTGTTGGAGTGCCGTCCTTTTTCTGGATATATTGGTTGGGGTGAGAGGTCGATTCCCCAGGAACGTGCACCCGTTTTTTCCTAGTGCAGCCAGTGCCGCCATTTTTTCCTTTTGTGTATATATATATATATATATATATATATATATACACACTCACCTAAAGAATCATTAGGAACACCATACTAATATGGTGTTGGACCCCCTTTTTCCTTCAGATCTGCCTTAATTCTGGCATTGATTCAACAAGGTGCTGATAGCATTCTTTAGAAATGTTGGCCCATATTGATAGGATAGCATCTTGCAGTTGATGGAGATTTGAGGGATGCACATCCAGGGCACGAAGCTCCCATTCCACCACATCCCAAAGATGCTCTATTGGGTTGAGATCTGGTGACTGTGGGGGTCATTTTAGTACAGTGAACTCATTCTCATGTTCAAGAAACCAATTTGAAATGATTCAAGCTTTGTGACATGGTGCAGTATCCTGCTGGAAGTAACCATCCATGGGAACATGGTGGTCATGAAGGGAAGGACATGATCAGAAAAAATGCTCAGGTAGCCCGTGGCTTTTAAACGATGGCCAATCGGCACTAAGGGGCCTAAAGTGTGCCCAGAAAACATCCCCCACACCATTATACCACCACCACCAGCCTGGACAGTGGTAACAAGGCATGATGGATACAGGTTCTCATTCTGTTTACGCCAAATTCGGACTCTACCATTCGAATGTCTCAACAGAAATCGAGACTCATCAGACCAGGCAACATTTTTTCCAGTCTTCAACAGTCCAATTTTGGTGAGCTTGTGCAAATTGTAGCCTCTTTTTCCTATTTGTAGTGGAGATGAGTGGTACCAGGTGGGGTCTTCTGCTGTTGTAGCCCATCCGCCTCAAGGTTGTGCGTGTTGTGGCTTCACAAATGCTTTGCTGCATACCTCGGTTGTAACGAGTGGTTATTTCAGTCAACGTTGCTCTTCTATCAGCTTGAATCAGTCGGCCCATTCTCCTCTGACCTCTAGCGTCAACAAGGCATTTTCGCCCACAGGACTGCCGCATACTGGATGTTTTTCCCTTTTCACACCATTCTTTGTAAACCCTAGAAATGGTTGTGCGTGAAAATCCTAGTAACTGAGCAGATTGTGAAATACTCAGACCGGCCCGTCTGGCACCAACAACCATGCCACGCTCAAAATTGCTTAAATCACCTTTCTTTCCCATTCTGACATTTAGTTCGGAGTTCAGGAGATTGTCTTGACCAGGACCACAACCCTACATGCATTGAAGCAACTGCCATGTGATTGGTTGACTTGAAAATCGCATTAATGAGAAATTGAACAGGGGTTCCTAATAATTCTTTAGGTGAGTGTGTATGTATGTATGTATATGTGTGTATATGTGTGTATATATATATATATATATATATATATATATATATGTGTGTCTGATTACTCTAATGACATATAGTTGCATAAATGGACATATTCTCTGTTTATAATTGAGGACTGGAGCCGCTTAGTACTGTAAGACTTGATGCGACACACCCACACATTTTGTTTAGAGTGTTACCATAGCAGCTCAAGGAGGACTGAAGAACGCCAGCGGAAGGAACTTATACATACACCCGACGCGCGTGCGCACTACTGAACGCCAGGATGAGCGCGTCCTCTGAGTGCTCACACGTGTCCTGAGCGTGTGCGCACTTCAAACAGAGAGACGCCAGGATGCGCGCGCTTTTTGATTCTGGTAGAACGATGAGGAAGGTCCCTTCTGAGATGTACCCACCAGATTTCCATCAAAGTTTTTATAAGTAAGCACTTCTTTTTGGCTTTACAATCATATTTATATGAATGACACTGTATGTAATATATGTAACGGGGTGGTGGCAAGTATACTTAGGTTTAAATGATGAGACCATAGGCTGGTGTGATATATGTATTTAACATAATTGATTTATAATTTACATATTTAATTTGGTCATGTGACCTACTTGGAGGGTGTGTATATGTATGTGTGTGTGTGTGTGTGTATATATATATATATATATACCTGGTTTTGTTCACATAATTTGTTGCTTGAGAAAGACCATGTTGGTTGAAACGTCGCATTGTGTTGGTGAATAAATCCTGCATTATTGAAAACAAGTGAGTGCTGTGTTTTTTTTTTTTTATATAAATGACGCAATGAAAGGGGAGCTTCAGACTGGCTCCCAACACTTCCGGCACCACCACCAAGGCTCTGTATTTACTATTTTTTCGTTGTGCTGCTAAACTTTTTCTTTTTTCTACAGTCAGTGCCAGCCGTCTCAGCCACCAGTCAGTGCTAGGCCCCAGGCCTAGTTGTATTCCTGTATACCCACCTTATTGTATGGTGGGGAGTTTCCCCCACTCCCCACCGTGACACAGTCTCAGCCACCAGTCATTGCCAGTTGTAACAGCTATCAGTCAGTGCCACCAGTCACAGTGCCAGCAGTCTCAGCACCAGCAGTCCGTGCCAGCCGTCTCAGCCACCAGTCAGTGCCAGTCATCTTAGCCACCAGTCAGTGCAATTATAGATATAATTCGGTATAATGCTACCACATATTTTAATGGCACACGAACCAACTACCGGTCAATCACCCTCACGCAGAGCAGGGAATGAAGCAGCTACCGCTTGCTGACCAATCGCAATTGTTCAGCCAAGCAACAATCAAAATGACCTTTCTCACACAAAATGGTAATGTTACTCTCTTCAGAGACAGGATTCGTTAATTCCTTTGCTTAGAACACTGAAGACTTAGCAAATAAGATTTTTCAATCTTTTTTATTTATTTTTATTTAACTATACTTTTATTTATCTTTATTACTATAAAAAGCAAGTACACAAAATGCAATTCATCCTTATTATAAATTTTCACAATTTTTCCCCTGTGATGGAATGTCTGGCTAATGTTATCCCAGGATCCAGTATTTTACGATGATCCTCGGCAGGGGTGGTTTTGAAACTCCCATCCTTATCTTTATGACGGGGAAGTGTCATTTTCAATTACTAGGACACAGCTCCAAGCAAGGGAATATTTCTATACAATTGCCGCCAGCCAGCCATCTCAGCCATCAGTCAGTGCCAGCCATCTCAGCCACCAGTCACAGTGCCAGAAGTCTCAGCCACCAGTCGCTGCCAGCAGTCTCAGCACTACCAGTCAGTGCCAGCCGTCTCAGCCATCAGTCAGTGCCACCAGTCACAGCCACCAGTCACAGTGCCAGCAGTGTCAGCCACAACCAATAGTCTCGGCCACCATTCAGAGCCACCAGTCACTGCCAGTGCCATCATTCAGTGCCACCAGCCATCAGTCGTAGTGCCAGCAGTCAGTGCCAGCTGTCTCAGCCATCAGTCAATGCCATCAGTCAGTGCCAGCAGTCTCAGCCACCAGTCAGTGACACCCGTCTCAGCCATCAGTCAGTGCCAGCTATCTTAGCCACCAGTCACAGTGCCAGCAGTCTCAGCCACCAGTTGCTGCCAGCAATCTCAGCACCACCAGTCAGTGCCAGCCATCTCAGCCATCAGTCAGTGCCACCAGCCACAGCCACCAGTCATAGTGCCAGCAGTCTCAGCCACAGCCAACAGTCTAGGCCACCAGTCGCTGCCAGTGCCATCAGTCAGTGCCACCAGCCAGCAGTCACAGTGCAAGCAGTTTCAGCCACCAGTCAGTGCCAGCTGCCTCAGCCATCAGTCAGTGCCACCAGCCATAGTGCCAGCAGTCTCAGCCACCAGTCACAGTGCCAGCAGTCTCAGCCACCAGTCGCTGCCAGCAGTCTCAGCACCATCAGTCAGTGCCAGCCGTCTCAGCCATCAATCAGTCAGTGCCACCAGCCACAGCCACCAGTCACAGTGCCAGCAGTCTCAGCCACAGCCAACAGTCTCGGCCCCCAGCCACAGCCACCAGTCAGTGCCAGTGCCATTTAATATAGACTGTTCCTACTAATGTTTATGCACTACTGTTTATGCACTACCCGTTATTGTAATGAGCCTAAAGGGAGTCTGTCACCAGATTGTGACCTTATAGACCGCTTACATAGCGCTCTAGCATAGCAGTCTATGATTCTAATGGTACCTTTGATGTGTGCTTCTGAAGTTCCCCCAAGGCAAAAACGGACTTTTATTCAAGGGATCGCAAGTGCCCAGGGCGGGGTTCACCTTGTTGGAGCCCAGGCTGTTCTGCCTCTTTTTGCCATATCCCCGCCCCAGCCTCTTCCTCTGCCCGCCCCGCTTTTCCTTTGCATCCTCCTTCTCTGCAGCCGGATCCCGCGCCTGCGCTATCCATTGCTTGACCGGGGCATGCGCACTGCGATGCCCATTGTGGGCACGGCATCGCAGTAGCTACTACGCATGCGCCGGCCAACGGCGAGAAACAGCGGCGAGGAGGCGGACCAGATACACCCACAATGGGCATCGCAGTGCGCATGCCCCGGCCAAGCAATGGATAGCGCAGGCGCGGGATTCGGCTGCAGAGAAGGAGGACGCAAAGGAAGAGCGGGGCGGGCAGAGGAAGAGGCTGGGGCGGGGATATGGCGAAAAGAGGCAGAACAGCCTGGGCTCCAACAAGGTGAACCCCGCCCTGGGCACTTGCGATCCCTTGAATAAAAGTCAGTTTTTGCCTTGGGGGAACTTCAGAAGCACACATCAAAGGTACCATTAGAATCATAGACTGCTATGCTAGAGCGCTATGTAAGCGGTCTATAAGGTCACAATCTGGTGACAGACTCCCTTTAATGTCTAGTTTAGCATAAAGTCTGTTTTCTCTCAGGTGTTGGAGAACCTTGCATCCGAGCCTCTAGTATAAATTCAGGTTAGGTGAGAAAATCAGGAAGTCATATATGTAAACCACTACTCAGGTATGACGGAGATCATGGAAAATATCATTAACACATTCTTGGAACACTGCAGGAGCATTACTGAGACCAAAGAACATGATGGCCGTCTCTATTCATCCCTTTCTTGGATCCTGATGAGGTTGTAGGCTCCTCTGAGATCCATTTTAGTGAAAATCAGAGCCCATCAAAGAGTCCAGGAATTAGTGGTAGAGGGTACTTGTCACTTACAATACATGACCAAAGAGACTCATCTTAACAAAGAAGAACCCTGCACCAACTTCTGAATAAGACTTCTGTGATGAAGCCTTTTACCGGATTTTCTGAAATAAAGCAAGGCAAAGCTTGTGTTTCACGCAGATGTAAAGGGTAGACATAGCCACATGAAAGAATAGTTCAAGGCACCAGATCAATGGGACAATCATAAGGACAATGTGGATGCAGAGTCGCAGCTTCCTTTTTATTGAAGATATTAGAGTGGCTAGCGTAGGCTGGAAATAGACCCTGAAGATTCTGAGGAATAGATGGACAGAGTCAAGGCTGGTGTTTGCTTCCCCTTTTGCGCTGGCTTTGCTAGCGAAAGATGTGCCTAATTTATGACGAGGGTTGCAGAGCAACTTCAGCAGTCCATGGCCCTGGAGGAAAAACTAGACCACCCTCTGTCTGGAGTAATTTTTCGCTAACATTTACAACTATTTTAAGGCTGCAGAATCTACTGAGTTTTGGGGTGCCAGTTAATTTTAACAATAATAGCTACTGGATCTTTAAAAGGGGATTCAGTAATATTACAGGGAATTATAAATAAAAGGCTATCTAACTAAAGTACAGGAAGAAAGGGAACATACAGGTAAAGTGTTGGGAAGGAAGTGCCTAAATAGCTATATATGTGTAGTCTTATATACTAGATGCTCCTAAAACAAAACAACAAGCAACAACCTTGCAACAATATAAGAGAATACATCTTTATTGGCATATATTTAAAAAAATAAAATCGGTTATGATCGGTTGGCAATAATAGAGCAAAAAGTACTATAGCTAGTATCACATCTACTAAATAGTATAAGCCTAAGACTATATACAATAGTATACTGATGAAAAAAATACTAGCAAGTAATATAACAAGTCCTGAAAAGTGAAAGGTGGAATTGGTTGCAATGGGAAACTAAGCCAGTTTTCCTTTAGACCAGTTTTGATAAATCTCCCCCACTGTGTTGTGTTATACCGTGTATCACATGGAAGTGGATACCATAACTGAAAAGATTGTGTGCCTTGGTTTCGAAGAATAAGATACTGCAACCTGGGAGCACTGTGCAGAGCTACACCATGTGGAGAGAAAACTGTGGTGCTAACTATAGATACAATCATTTAAATTTCTGTCACTCAGAGATGAGTACTGATGCCAGGGGAGCTGGGTGCAACACAGGAGACAGTGTACCTAAATGGCCTCTTACTAAGCCTGTGCCCTAAATATAACCAGTCAGAAGTCTGTTGACAGTCAGGTTGTAAGTGGAGATGCGTGAACCTATTCAGTCTGAACTGGATTTGTTAAGAATTCTCAAAGGTTTTGGATTTAAGACAATCTGAAGATTTAGGAATTTGTCCTGCATGATTTGCTCAAAATGGCAGCCACCTTTTGTACAGATCAGAAGACAGAGAAGCAGGATCATGTGAGCTCAGGCAATGGCCCAACAGGATTTCCCATAATGCATTGCTGGCAGTCTTCCTATTGCTAGTCAGTAATAAGGCACTGAACAGCCCAACAGGATGTTGAAAAGAGAATGAGATAGTCAGGGGTGCACCACCAATTAGGCCATGTGAGGCGATCGTCTCAGGCAGCACCAGGTAGGGGCAAGAGGGGGGCAGCAATAGGGCCATGGAATGAAGGGAAGGGGTTAGGTTAAGGCTACTTTCACACTAGCGTTCGTCGGTCCGCTCGTGAGCTCCGTTTGAAGGAGCTCACGAGCGGACCCGAACGCCTCCGTCCAGCCCTGATGCAGTCTGAATGGAGCGGATCCGCTCAGACTGCATCAGTCTGGCGGCGTTCAGCCTCCGCTCCGCTCGCCTCCGCATGGCCAGGCGGACAGCTGAACGCTGCTTGCAGCGTTCAGCTGTCCGCCTGGCCGTGCGGAGGCGAGCGGATCCGTCCAGACTTACAATGTAAGTCAATGGGAACGGATCCGCTTGAAGATGACACCATATGGCTCAATCTTCAAGCGGATCCGTCCCCCATTGACTTTACATTGAAAGTCTGAACGGATCCGCTCAGGCATCTTGCGCACTTAGAAATTTTTCTAAGTTATTAATGCAGACGGATCCGTACTGAACGGAGCCTCCGTCTGCATTAATATGATCGGATCCGTTCAGAACGGATCCGATCAAGCGCTAGTGTGAAAGTAGCCTAAGAAGTTGGCATCGGAGGGGGTGCCATTTCAGTTTTTAGCCTCAGGCAGCAGAAAGGCTATGTGCACCCCTGGAGATAGTAAAACACAAAATATAGATAGAAAGTGCATTAGTGTCTAGGGTGACCATACATCCTCTTTTGGCCAGACATTTCCTCTTCTTGGGACCTAAATTAAATGGTTGAATTATTTGAATTTAGTCTTAAAGAAAAGAATGTAGTCTTAGAGGAAAGAAGGCTGGGAGTAGTGAATCTGCGCTTTTCTCAACTCTCTCTGGACTTCTTCTGCAGGTGCTGGCCCTGGGGTCAGTATAAATATATGGGCTGATCTATGATATATGTGAATTTGGGGTCTGATCTTGGGTCCATATAAACGTATGGGCTGATCTACTATCTGTATGAATTTGGAGTCCAATTTGGGGTCTATATAAATTTATTGGCTACTCTACGGTCTGTATGAATTTTGGGGTTGATGCATGGTGGACTGGTTGCAGCAGGCTACAGAACACCTCATACATCTAAAATGAATATCAGCACCCTATTAACCCCTTAAGGACCAGGCTCATTTTCACCTTAAGGACCAGGCCATTTTTTTGCAAATCTGACCAGTGTCACTTTAAGTGCTCATAACTTTAAAATGCTTTGACTTACCCAGGCCGTTCTGAGATTGTTTTTTCGTCACATATTGTACTTCATGACACTGCTAAAATTGGGTCAAAAATTAGAATTTTTTTGCATAAAAAAATAAATTTTTTACCAAAAATTTTGAAAAATTAGCAAATTTAAAAGTTTCAGTTTCCCTACTTCTGTAATACATAGTAATACCCCCAAAAATTGTGATGACTTTACATTACCCATATGTCTACTTCATGTTTGTAGCATTTTGGGAATGATATTTTTTTTTTTTGGGGGATGTTACAAGGCTTAGAAGTTTAGAAGCAAATTTTGAAATTTTTGAGAAATCTTTAAAATCCCACTTTTTATGGACCAGTTCAGGTTTGAAGTCATATTGTGAAGCTTAGATAATAGAAACCTCCCAAAAATGACCCCATTCTAGAAACTACACCCCTCAAGGTATTCAAAACTGTTTTTTCAAACTTTATTAACCCTTTAGGTCTTCCACAAGAGTTAATGGCAGATGGAGAAACAATTTTGAAATTTCTATTTTTCTGGAAAATTTTCCAGGAGTAAAACAAGGGTTAACTGCCAAACAACACTCAAAATGGGTTTCCCTGATTCTGTAGTTTGCAAAAACACCCCATATGTGGTCGTAAACTACTGTTTGGCCGAACGGTAGCACATAGAAGGAGGGGAACACCATATGGGTTTTGGAAGGCAGATTTTGCAGGACTGGTTTTGTTTATACCATGTCCCATTTGAAGCCCCCTGTTGCACCCCTAGAATAGAAATGTCAAAAAAGTGACTCCATCTAAGAAAGTACACCCCTCAAGGTATTCAAAACTGGGTTTACAAACTTTGTTAACCCTTTAGGTGTTCCACAAGAGTTAATGGCAGATGGAGAAACAATTTTGAAAATTTTCCAATATAATCAATTTTTTCCAGGGGTAAAACAAGGGTTAACTGCCAAACAACACTCAAAATGGGTTGCCCTGATTCTGTCGTTTGCAGAAACACCCCATATGTGGTGGTAAACTACTATTTGGCTAAACGGCAGGACATAGAAGGAGGGGAACGCCATATGGTTTTTGGAAGGCAGATTTTGCTGGACTGGTTTATTTACACTATGTACCCTTTCAAGCCCCCTGATGCACCCCTAGAGTAGAAACTCCATAAAAGTGACCCAATCTAGGAAACTACGGGATAAGGTGGTTGTTGTTTTGGGACTATTTTTGGGGTAAATTTGATTTTTGGTTGCTCTAGATTACTCTTTTTTGAGGCAATGTAACAAAAAAATTAAATTCTAAACTTGTTTCTACATTCGCTATTTAGTTTTGTGGAACACCTAAAGGGTAAACATAGTTTGTAAAGTAACTTTTGAATACCTTGAGGGGTGTAGTTTCTTAGATGGGGTCACTTTTTTGGAGTTTCTAGTCTAGGCTACATCAGGGGGGGCTTCTAATGGGACATGGTGTAAAAAAAAAAAACTGTCCATCAAAATCTGCCTTCTAGAAACCGTATGGAGTTCCCTTCGTTCTATGCCCTGCCGTGCGGCTATATAGCCATTTACGACCACATATGGCAGGGGTGGCCAACCTTACATACACAAAGAGCCCCCCAAAAAAAGTATGACTACCAGGAGCCACAAGCTATACATTTACACACGAGTCACAACATTTTTTGCCCTTCAAGATGCACCTAGGTTTTGACAAAGAAAAATAAGATAAAAAAATATATTTTTCATCTGATCTGAGGTCTGCTAAAAATATTTTTTTCTTATTTTTCATTAGCAGAGAAAAAAAGAACAAATATATTTTTCATCAGACCTCAGATCAGAATCCTAAATCATATCCCCAATCCTAATCTGACCTACTATAAGATCCCCAAACCTCATCAGACCTTCAAATCAGACCCCTAATGCTTGGATCAGACAATACAAAACAGGCTCCCAGTGTCAGACCCTCAGTGCTCAGATCCTCCCAATGCTCAGATCTCCCCCCTTTTCAGATCTAAACCCCCTTGCTCAGACCTGACCAACCCATGCTCAAACAATACCCCCATGATCAGATCTGCCACCTATGCTCAAATATGAACCCTCATGCTCAAATCTTCCCACTCATGCTCAGATCAGATCCCCATTGCCCAGATCAGTAACCCCCCATCCCCTTCCATTCTCAGATCAGAACCTCCCATGCTCAGTTCTATAATTTAAAAAAATCTCTTCCCTCTCCTGATCAGACAGTGGGCTCCTGCTCGGGCACCTGCTACTCTGCAGGTCTGACACGCTTTCCACTGTGACCTGATGAGCACAACGTCAGGTCATAGTGCGTGTCTTCACATACTATGTTCTCACACTGTGTGCATCAGGATGTAGTGGAGAGTGAGCTGGAGTTGCAAAGTAGTAACAATGCCTGATCAGGAAAAGAGATCTGAGCATGGGTTGGAGAGTGAGCCGGCCTGACTGCTTCCTGGCTTCATAGCTAGAGCCTCACTTAAAGAAGCAAAGAGCCACATTTGGCTCAAGAGCCACAGGTTGGCCACCCCTGACATATGGGGTGTTTCTGCAAACTACAGAATTGGGGCAATAAATATTTAGTTTTGTTTGGCTGTTAACCCTTGCTTTATTACCGGCAAAATGGATTTAAATTGAAATTTTGCCCAAAAATAGGTGTTTTGGCACCGTTTTTATTTTATATTTTTAACACCGTTCATCCGAGGCGTTTGGTAAAAAGTTATTTTTATAGTGACGAATTTTACGCACGCGACGATGCCCAATATGTATGGCTCTCAGACTTTATAGACACTAAGCAGGCATCCTAAAACTGCGGCCCTCCAGATGTTGTAAAACTACAATTCCCACCATGCCCTGATGATGGCTGTAGGTTGTCTGGGCATGCTGGGAGTTACAGTTTTACAACATCTGGAGGGCCGCAGTTTGAGGATGCCTGCACTAAAACTAATATTTTTGGGGGAAAGAAAAATTGTTTTCGTGTCTCCAAAGTCTGAGAGCCATAGTGTTTTATGTTCTCTAGTGAACTGTTGGGGATTATAATAATTTAGTACTCCATGGAAGTGTGATACTCCCTGAAGCAATCGATAATGCAGAGGCCCGGATGATCGGGGCACGTGTCACATTGAGTAGTCGTGTCCTTCCGTATCCCCCTCTTGTGACACACTCTGCACTTTTTTGGGGTTTGTCCCTTCTTTCCAGTATGGGGGACCACACCTGGAAAGTGTTGGCCAGGGACGATCCGGGCGCCTCCAGTTCCCGAGGTACTCCGGCCTGCTCTTTCCCGGTCCGAAAAGATCAGGTCCTTGAGGACTGCCTCATAGAATTAGAGGAATGTCCCTGTGCTGCCAGTGCTTCGGGATAGTACAAAAGAGTTGTACATGGCAACCTGCACCAAGTAGACCGCAACTTTTTTGTACCATGCCCGGGTTTTGCGCATGGCGTTATATGGCGTGAGGACTTGATCAGAGAGATCAACTCCTCCCATATACCGATTGTAGTCGACGATACAATCGGGCTTGAGGACCGTTGCCACGGTACCTCGCACAGGGACTGGGGTGGTGCTGTTACCGTGGATTGTGGACAGCATAAGGACATCCCTCTTGTCCTTATACCTGACCAGCAACAGGTTTCCACTGGTTAGTGCACGGGTCTCACCCCTGGGGATAGGTACCTGGAGGGGGTAGGCAGGGAGGCCGCGTTAATTTTTCCGCACGGTCCCACAAGCGAACGTGGATCTGGCGGCAAGGGACCTGAACAAGGGAATGCTGGTATAAAAGTTATCCACGTACAAGTGGTAACCACTATCCAGCAGTGGGTACATAAGGTCCCACACGAGTTTCCCGCTAACACCCAGAGTGGGGGGACATTCTGGGGGTTGAATACGGGAATCTCGCCCCTCGTACATACGAAATTTATAAGTGTACCCTGAGGTACTCTCACAAATTTTGGATAGCTTCACGCCATACCTCGCCCGCTTTGTGGGAAAATATTGGCGGAAACTGAGTCTCCCCTTGAACGCAACGAGAGACTCATCAACCGCGACCTCCCTTCCAGGTACGTAGACCTGCTGAAATGTGGCCCCAAAGTGATCGATGACCGGTCGTATGTTATACAGCCGGTCATAGGCAGGATCACCTCGGGGTGGACATGCTGCATTATCGGAATAATGCAGACATTTCCGGATGGCCTCAAACCGGTGACGTGTCATGACCATACTGTACAGTGGGGTCTGGTACAGGACGTCCCCACTCCAGTATTGCCTGACACTGGGTTTTTGGACTAGACCCATATGCAGCACGAGGCCCCAAAATGTCCTCATTTCGGCTGCACTGACCGGCGTCCAGCCACCGGGTCTAGCCAAAACTGAGCCTGGGTTTTGAGCGACGAACTGTTGGGCGTACAGATTCGTCTGCTCCACCATCAAATTCGCCAGTGGGTTACTGAAAAAAAAACTAAAATAGTCTATTTCAGTAAACCCCACTGTGGGAATCTGGATTCCAGGATTGCCAGCGAAATCCGGAATCTCAGGCTCAAAGTCCACTGGGGGACACCAGCTAAGTTCATCGGCAGGGGGCTCCGGTGGACTTATTTGGTGGGCTGGGAAACTAGTACGAACCCCAGGGCGGCTCGTACTAGGGTGGGCCACAGGATCCATAGCATGTGCGGCCCCTGGCTCCGCCTGGTGGCGTCTCCGCCGCCTTGGTGGCTCATCGTCATCCGATGATGATGAGGAGGATGCGGATGATAAAACGAATGTGGGGTCACCCTCATCCTCACTGGGGCTCTCAGAGTCGGAGGCAATCTGGGCATATGCCTCCTCGGCCGAGAACACCCTGCGGGCCATGGGTGTGTGTGCGGCTAGGTGTGTGTGCGTGTAGGTGTGCGTGTGTGGAAAACTTTATTATATGTGCGTGTGTTTGGGGGCAACGGGTGTTCGCGTACTAAAAAAGGCAAAAAAAAGGGCAAGTGTTAGGAAAAAAAAAAAAGTTAAAACTTGCTGATCAGCGGTACAACGCTGATCAGCGGTGGGGCGGGCGATGCGCTAACAGTGGACGGACGCTAAAAAGTGCCGGCCAGTCAGCGCACGCAGAAAAAAAAAAGTGGTGGTGAGGGGGGGCTGGTGGGGGCTGGTGGGGCAAGTGGCAGGGGGGGTCTGGGTTAGGGTTAGATGGATAGATGGAAGTTTGGAATAAAAGTACTTTTTTTTTTTCCTAACTTACTTTTCCCTTCTTTCCCTGCCTAACGGTGCCTCTCCCTCACTGACCCTAACCTACCTGGGTGGCGATGGGTGCAGGAGGGTGATGGATGCCGATTAGGGGGACACAGGAGCTGGTGCTGGACAGGAAGAGGAGGGGAGAGAGGAGCGCAGGAAGTTTGAATCTCGCGCCTCTCTCCCCTGCACCAATCAGCACCCTGGACAGCGGCGTTCAGCACCAGGGCCAGCACCGCCTCCTCAAATCCTCGGACTGCGATTGGTGGTGTATAATTACGCCACCGATCGCAGTCTTTTTCCAGTTCATCGGGTCACAGGACACCCGAATGGACCGGAAACGCAGAAAACCGCAGGTCTGAATTGACCTGCGGTTCTCTGCGATCGCCGATATGGGGGGGTCCAATGACCCCCCCCTGGGTTTTTTGGGATGCCGGCTGAATGATTTCAGCTGAAATCCCATTCCGATTAACCCCCGCGGCGCCGGAATTACATTTTTAAGTCAGGACGTACCGGTACGTCCTCGGTCCTTAAGGACTCGGGAAATAGGGCGTACCGGAACGTCCTATGTCCTTAAGGGGTTAATTTATCTTGTGTTTATATAATGCAGCCTGTATTGCCAGCTGCAGCAGAGGTGTGATGAAATAGGTCATGTTATACAGAGATGTAAATGGATGGTGGAGTGTTCTGCTGATCTTCATTTTGTTGGATGTATGGTGTACAAAACAAAGATGACCAGCTGCAGAAGTTAGAACACACCAATGATTTACATCTTTTATAATGCAGTTTATATCTCATTGCTGCTAGTTACGTCCTCTAGTAGCATATAAGAAGAACTACAGGGACAGCGTACCCCAAAGCCAGGTAAATTTTCTTTTAACACAGTAACATGGTTATGGAAAAATTTGGTGGCCCTATGTCATACACATTGATATAGTGGCAAATATTGCTTGAAATTAACCCCCCCCCCCCCCCCCACACACACCTTCCGCCCCAAGTGTAATTGTCCATTTGCCCCATGTAACTTTCTGCTCCTAGTGTCCTCCTTTTTGAAAACCAAAATATGGTCACCCTATTAGTGTCAGTGAGTACATCTCATACTAGAAGAGAAGAGACTAGTTAGATTTACAAAAAAATCTATAGATTTGAGAGAGAGATAGGCAGGGCCGTCTTTAACAAGGGCCAAAAGGGGCAGCTGCCCCGAGCCCAGTTGTTCCTGTGGGGCCCAAGGTAGCTCCCTCTTGAGCCCTGCTGGCCACTGCCCCGGGTGTCAGGCTGTCAGCTACACAGGGGGGTGCTGCCATGCCATGCCTGACTGCCAGCACTCCAGGCAGCGAACTGTGAGAGCTGTGATTCTCTTAGGAGAAAGGACCTTAGATGAAATCATCACCATGTGACCAGTAACCTAGCAATATTACTGATCACATGGCTATGAGGTAATCAAAGGTCCTTTCTACCAGGAGTGTTGCTGCAGGAGAAGTTTGCCTTAACTGTGGAGCTTTTTAGTGAAAATTACATCAGGAAAAGGTGACAGGGGCTGTTATACTAATATACTGTAAGCTACTGTATACTGTGGGGTGCTGTATAGTGTGGTGTGCTATACTGTATAATATGGGGTTCTGTATACTGTGGGGTGCTGTATATTGTGCTGTGCTATACTGCTCTACTGTATACTATGGGGTGGTGTATACTGTGGGGTGCTATACTGCTCTACTGTATACTGTGGGGGGCTGTATACTGTGGGGTGCTGTTTATTGTGGGGTGCTCTACTGCTCTACTCTATGCTGTGGGGTGCTGTATACTGCAGTGTTTCCCAACCAGTGTGCCTCCAGCTGTTGCAAAACTACAACTCCCAGCATGCCTGGACAGCCTTTGGCTGTGCGGGCATGCTGGGAGTTGTAGTTTTGCAACAGCTGGAGGCACACTGGTTGGGAAACACTGGTATACTGTATACTGTGAGGTGCTGTATTCTGTATAGTTTGGGGTGCTGTATACTGTGGGGGTCTGTATATTGTGGGGTGCTATACTGCTCTACTGTATACTGTGGGGTGCTGTATACTGTTGGGTTGCTGTATACTGTGGGGTGCTATACTGATTTACTGTATACCTGGGGTGCTGTATACTGTGGGGTGCTGTATACTGTGGGGTGCTGTATACTGTGGGGTGCTGTATATAGTGGGGTGCTATATACTGTGGGGGGCTTTATACTGTGGGGTGCTGTATACTGTGGGTGCTATACTGCGCTACTGTATACTGTGGGGTGCTGTATACTGTGGGGTGCTGTATATTGTGGAGTGCTATACTGCTCTACTGTATACTGTTGGGTTGCTGTATACTGTTGGGTTGCTGTATACTGTGGGGTGCTGTATATAGTGGGGTGCTATATACTGTGGGGGGGCTTTATACTGTGGGGTGCTGTATACTGTGGGTGCTATACTGCGCTACTATATACTGTGGGGTGCTGTATACTGTGGGGTGCTGTATACTGTTGGGTTGCTGTATACTGTGGGGTGCTGTATACTGTGGGTGCTGTATATTGTGGGGTGCTATACTGCTCTACTGTATATTGTGGGGTGTTTTATACTGTATAGTGCTGTATTCTGTATAGTTTGGGGTGCTATGTACTGTATACCGTGAGGTGCTGTATATTGTGAGTTGCTGTATACTGTGGGGGTCTGTATATTGTGGGGTGCTGTACTGCTCTACTGTATACTGTGGGGTGCTGTATACTGTGGGGGGCTGCATATTATGGAGGGCTGTATACTGTGGGGTGCTGTATACTGTTGGGTTGCTGTATACTGTGGGGTGCTGTATACTGTGGGGTGCTGTATATTGTGGGGTGCTATACTGCTCTACTGTATATTGTGGGGTGTTTTATACTGTATAGTGCTGTATTCTGCATAGTTTGGGGTGCTATGTACTGTATATCGTGAGGTGCTGTATATTGTGAGTTGCTGTATACTGTGGGGGTCTGTATATTGTGGGGTGCTGTACTGCTCTACTGTATACTGTGGGGTGCTGTATACTGTGGGGGGCTGCATATTATGGAGGGCTGTATACTGTGGGGTGCTGAATACTGTGGGGTGCTGTATACTGTGGGGTGCTATACTTCTCTACTGTATACCGTGAGGTGCTGTATACTGTATAGTTTGGGGTGGTGTATACTGTGAGGTGCTGTATACTGTATAGTATGGGGTGCTGTACCATTCTACTGTATACTGTGGGGTGCTATACTGCTCTACTACATACTGTGGGGTGCTATATTCTGTGTAGTGTGGGGTGCTGTACACTATAAGGTGCTATACTGCATACTGTGGGTTGCTGTATACTATAGGATGATATACTGCATACTGTGGGGTGCTGTATACTATAGGGTGCTATACTGCATACTGTGGGGTGCTGTATACTATAGGGTGCTATACTGCATACTGTGGGGTGCTGTATACTATAGGGTGCTATACTGCATACTGTGGGCTGCTGTATACTATAGGGTGCTAAACTGCATACAGTGGTGTGCTGTATACTATAGGGTTCTATACTGCATACTGTGGTGTGCTGTATACTATAGGGTGCTATACTGATTGCATACTGTGGGGTGCTATATACTATAGGGTGCTATACTGCATACTGTGGGGTGCTGGGGTACACTGTAACACCAGGGTAAGCTGAGCCCCAGCTAAACTATTCTTAAGGAAAGATAGATATAATTTTTTTATATATATTTTATATATTTTTTTTATATATATTTGTTTTTTACATATTTATATTAATACTTCTACTGTGCGTATATATGTATTTACATATCCATATAATGATTTCTTCGGCTCTCTGGGAATATATATTTGTATGTGCATTTTTTTTTATATATATATATATATATATATATGTATATATAATATATATTTTAGGGATGTGTGTGTGTACATATATGTTACATTTTATATGCGCATTTTTTGGAATGCGGTCTTTTAGTGACATTTTCTACAGAATTTTATCATCATTTTTTATATATATACATTTTTTATTTTCTTTATTTTGTTTATAGTTTTCTAAAACTTGTTTCCTTCTATATACACATTTGTCCTATCTTTCCTTAAGAATAGTTTAGTTTCTATTTTAATCATGTAATTATGCACAGCCCTGTATTTATCATATGATCCTGAGCTCCTCCCCTTTTGTTCCCCCCTTACAATAATAATGAGAATAATAATACCAATATTCCTTATACAATATGGCCACAAGATCTTTAAGATGCTGTCAACCAGGTCCCAAATCAATATTGCAGACAGCACGAACATAACACCTATCGGAACGCCTCACAGGACAGCCCATTGAATAACATCATCGGGTGCGTTCCCCTGTGGAACGCACGGGCACTTCCGGTTCAGTCCGAAACCGGAAGTGGGGTCGGAGAGCAGCCACAAATAGATCTGATCCTCTCCTTGGAAAGACACTCTCCCACCTCCTCCTAATCACTCATTATACAAGGTATATATCTGCCCTGTTTGTCTATTATTATGTGTTCATCTGCATAAATGCGTTCCACCGTGGAACGCACCATCACTTCCGGTCCACATAGGAACCGGAAGTGATGCTCTCTTACAAGCGTGGATGTGTTTGTCTGCCATATTTATCCCTATATATAGACAGCAATTGTAACATTGTATACACTGCTGCTCCTGAGGAAGGGGTGTTTAATAGACCCCGAAACGCGTTGAGCTCACCTATTGCCTGTTTTTTGAATAAAGGAAGTTACAAGAAGATCTCAGTGTGGACCTGCTGCTTCATCCTATCATTCTACTTGCGATCCAGGCGAGGGGGGAATATCCAGTAGGTGTCTTGAGCTTTATCCTATTGGATTCCTCCCTGGTGAAGTAAGTTTTAATATATTGCGGAGCTTATTGCTATTTGAAGCAATTTCACGGAGGAATCATTATCAGACCCTCCATCTAGGGTGTGTATCCTGCACCTTTGTGTCTGTTCTTGTACTTTTTTGTATACATCTATATCTGCGTAGTTGTTCTCTATTTTATCTATTACTAGCGAGCACCATTTACAGTATAACAGCTTCCATCAGCTACTACTATACATTTAGGGGTGCGTGGCGCCGGACACCTTCTTTTCCGGTGGTTATGGTTGTATATATTTTTTCCTGCTCTCTACTCTGTTAATGTAACACCCCAGAGTTGTGTTGCTACACGCCTCTACCCTGCTACTCTCTTCTAAGAGTCTTTATACTGTCATCCGATATAATTAATATTATGTCCTCCACAAATGAGCATACAAAACCGTGTTAAATGCAATTGTTCATGTAATTTTCCTGGTTACCAAGTAGGTGGCAGCAACACATTGGCAGGTATAAGTTACAGTTTAGTATATATGAGCTGGAATGGATTATGCCAGCTCAGCTCCCCCTGTGGAGAGGTGGGCTGGTCCCACATCCTGCAGCATGGGTGGAGAAGGAAGTTAGAGTAGAGTAAATTCTGGTGCTGATAGTGTTTTGCTGCATTCTAAAACAGCCATCACAGATATGAGGTCACTCATTGTTTTGCATATATCTTATTGCTAATAGAGATGTCACAAACATAAAATTTTCCGTTTGCGAATGGCGAACTCGAATTTCTGCAAATGTTCGCGAACGGGCGAACCGCCATAGACTTCAATAGGCAGGCGAATTTTAAAACCAACAGGGACTCTTTCTGGCCACAATAGTGATGGAACAGTTGTTTCAAGGGGACTAACACCTGGACTGTGGCATGCCGGAGGGGGATCCATGGCAAAACTCCCATGGAAAATTATGTAGTTGACGCAGAGTCAGGTTTTAATCCATAAAGGGCATAAATCACCTAACATTCCTAAATTGTTTGGAATAACGTGCTATAAAACATCCAGTGTGTGTATATGATCAGGTATGGTGTTGTATTGATGAGGTAGTGTAAGGGTTACGCCCGCTTCACAGTGACAGACCAAACTCTGACAGACCAAACTCCCCTTTTAACGCTACGCGATCAACCGCAAACAGTCCATTTGCACAACCGCAAACTCCCCATTTGCACGAGGTTGGATACCAAGCTAGCCATGTCCTGTTCCTTGTCCTTACTGACGTTATTTTAAGGTCTCTTCCTCCACCCAGCCACGTACAACACCAAGGGTCCCCGAAAGGTGACAACAAGCCCCCTGGGACGCCTGCAGTGGTTGGTCTTCCATCTCCTCAAAGCCACCTTCCTCCTCTGACTCCTCTTCTTCAGACTCCTCTCTCCAGAAAAAACGCATATGGGATGAGGTCGATGATGTTGCTTTAGGTTTGACTGACCAGGTTTGTCACCTCCGCAAAAAGACGCATGAGCCTACAGCCATTGTGCATGAGCGTTCAGTAACACGGCCAAAAAATAGCCAGCTGTCTTTTTTTTTTTTTATTACAAAAATCTGTTCTTACCAGTTTAATCTTGGTTTTGTCCCCTATCAGGGGCTGGTGTATGGAATAGATTTTAGGAACCGGGAGATGGAAAAAGATGGTTGGTCGGTCCTCTTACTTCCAATTTGGGGCACGGCACGTGCGCCGTGCAATGTACTGTGCCACCCTATATGAGTGGTGTGTTAAGTAGTACTATTCTTATCAGTTTAATCCCTGTTACGTCCCTGTTACGTTTGGCAGATGGCAGGCGATGGCTGTTTTCAAAGCCTATGGACATGCTGAGGTAGTTCAGTGACAGTTAAGCGACCCAGAAAACAATGATTCTGCAGTGTGGGCCCATTGTTGGCCTAGTAGACTTCAATGATCACCTTAAATGATCACAAAGAAAATGAAGGTTTTTTCGACGCAAAATTATCCAGCCGATCGCTTTTGGTCTGTTCACAATGAAGCAACGACCTTATCATCTGGGGTGTGCCAATATTGCCAACACGCTCATAGAGGTGATCACTTCATTATTATACGCAAGCCCCTTCACTACAACAAGGTAACGGTCACGAAGGGGAATTGACACATGTATGTGCCTTTTCTTTGTTTTGTTTTTGCAGCCACAGTGCATTACCAGAGGCCAGAAAAATGTAGCATGTACACATGCCTGAAAAATTTGGTATTGTAGCAGCGGCCGGAAAAATTTATGTTTTCCAGGCAGAAAGTGCACTAAGACATTGCTGCTTGAACCCTAGTTGGTGGTGGAGAAGTCACGCAAGTCATCCGGCATGCAGAGATAAAATACAGCAGCGTGTGGACCATTTTTAGCCCAAGGCAGCTCCTCTAATTAGGCCTTTTTTCGTCAAATGTATCGCCCACAGTCAGTCTCTTTGGGATCCATGCCTCATTTATCTTAATAAAGGTGAGGTAATCTAGACTTTTTTGACCTAGGCGACTTCTCTTCTCAGTGACAATACCTACTGCTGCGCTGAAGGTCCTTTCGGACAGGACACTTGAAGTGGGGCAGGCAAGAAGTTCTATCGCAGATTGGGATAGCTCAGGCCACAGGTCAAGCCTGCACACCCAGTAGTCAAGGGGTTCATCGCTCCTCAGAGTGTCGATATCTGCAGTTAAGGCGAGGTAGTCTGCTACCTGTCGGTCAAGTCGTTCTCTGAGGGTGGACCCCGAAGGTTTGTGGCGATGCGTAGGACTTAAAAAGCTCTGCATGTCCTCCATCAATAAACACGTCTGTAAAGCATCCTGTCCTTGCCGACGTTGTCATGGTAGGAGGAGGATTACTTTCACCTCTTCCCCTGTTAGATTCCCATTGTGCTGTGACATCACCCTTATACGCTGTGTAAAGCATACTTTTTAACTTGTTTTGGGACTGCTGCATCCTTTCCGACTTCCGGTAATTCGGTAACATTTCAGCCACTTTATGCTTGTACCGAGGGTCTAGTCGCGTGGCCAACCAGTACAGGTCGTTCTCCTTCAGCCTTTTTATACGAGGGTCCCTCAACAGGCATGACAGCATGAAAGACCCCATTTGCACAAGGTTGGATGCCGAGCTACTCATGTCCCGTTCCTCACTGGTCTCACTGTTATTCCCCCCAGCCACGTACAACACACATGGTGTGTACCAGATAGATGACAACGAGGACCCTGGGATGCCTGCTGTGGTTGGTCTTCCTATTCCTCAAAGCCACATTCCTCCTGACTCTTCTTCCTCAGACTCCTCTTCCAGCGTTGCAGCAGGTCCAGCAAGCGATGCTGATAAGGCTGTTTCTGGTGGTGATGGTGACCACAACTCTTCCTCTTCACGTTCATCTACGGCCTGATCCCACACTCTTCGCAGGACACACTCCAGGAAGAAAACAAATGGGATGATGTCTAGTGATGTCCCAAACTATTCGCCGGCGAATAGTTCCCGGCGAACATAGCTTGATCGCGTTTGCCGCTGCGGGCAAACATATGCGATGTTTGGTTCGCCACCTATACATCATCATTGAGTAAACTTTGACCCTCTACCTCACAGTCAGCAGACACATTCCAGCCAATCAGCAGCAGACCCTACCTCCCAGACCCTCCCACCTCCAGGACAGCATCCATTTTAGATTAATTCGGAATCTGCTTTCACAGAGAGAGGAGGGAGAGTGTAGCTGCTGCTGATTCAATAGGGAAAGCGTTAGCTAGGGCATTGTTTTGTGTCCACAGACTTATCTGCTGTAAGGACAGCATCCAGACAGCACCCCAAAAAGCCCTTTTCAGGGCTGGTACATTAGTTTGCTTTTTTTTCCATATATATATATATATATATATATATATATATTGCAGTTGCCCGGCTGCCCGTGTGTGAGAGGCTGCAGGCTCAGTCATAGACAGCACTGTGTGCACAGTGGACACCATTCATACAGGGTGTGACAGAAAATACCTTGCAGATAAAAAAATTCTATTTAAAATTTAACTGTGATGTAATCACATTAGCAAGCCCGTGTGTGTCAGGCGCCTACACATACTGTATTGTGTCCACTGGCTAGTGGCTGGTTCGGCCTGCACTCATACCATTACAGGGTGTCATTCGTCCAAATACCTTTCAGAAAAAGAAAAATCTATTTAAAATGTAACTGTGATCTAATCACATTAGCAAGCCCGTGTGTGTCAGGCCCCCACACATACTCTATTGTGTCCACTGGCTAGTGGCTAGGCCTGCACTCATACCGTTACAGTGTGTCATTCACCCAAATACATTTCAGAAAAAAAAATTATATTTTAAATTTAACTGTGATCTAATCACATTTGCAAGCCCGTGTGTGTCAGCCAGGCCCAAACAGACTGTACTGTGCCCACTTCCCACCACTTATATAGAGTGGCACAGTACCTTGCACGCATAGTAACACTTATCTAATAAAAAATGACAGGCAGAGGCAGGCCACGCCGCAGGGGCCGTCGTGTTTGTGGTGCTGTGATTTCCACTGGCCCTGGAATAATGCCCAGTGTTCTGAGGCCCCAAACCCCAAAAATTCTGAGAAAATAGTTGACTGGCTTACACAGGACACCCAATCTTCAACAGCTTCCGCTAAGAACCTTGACGCACCATCCTCCTCCAGCTCAGCTTTGGTCACCACTCTCCCGCCCGCTGCCACCACCGCCACTACCACCACAGCCACCACAGCCACTTCACTTGATCCCTCAGAGTAGTTATTTACACATCAGTTGGATGAAATTAGTGATGCGCAACCATTATTGCCAGGGGATGTAGATAACAGGGATATGTCTCAGTCAGGCAGCATTACACACATGGACATACAGTGTGATGATGATGTTGATGTTGTACCCGCTGCTGCTTCCTTTACTGAGGTGTCAGATACAAGTGAAGAGGTTGATGATGACGATGTGTCCGTGGATGCCACGTGGGTGTCTGCTCGAAGAGAAGAAGAAGAGGGGGAAAGTTCAGAAGGGGAGACAGAGAGAAGGAGGAGACGAGTTGGAAGCAGGGGAGGTCGTCGCAAGGAGTTAGTGGCACAGTCAGACAGCATGTATCGACACCCGGGGTCAGCCAGACAGCACGCCAATCAACACATGCTGTTGCCACCACCAGAATGCCGTCATTGCAAAGCTCAGCAGTGTGGCATTTTTTTGTGTGTCTGCCTCTGACAACAGCGATGCCATTTGCAACCTGTGCCAAAAGAAACTGAGTCGTGGGAAATCCAACACCCACCTAGGTACAACTGCTTTGCGAAGGCACATGATGGCACATCACAAACGCCTATGGGATCAACACATGATGACGAGTAGAAGCAGCACACAAGCTCAAAGCCACCATCCTCCTCCTGGTCCAGCATCTTCAGCCACGTCAACCACTGCTGTCCTCCTTGCCCCCTCTCAACCACCCGCCACTCCGCCTCTCACCTTGAGCAGTTCCATCTCATCTGCCCACAGTCAGGTGTCTGTTAAGGAAATGTTTGAGCGTAAGAAGCCAATGTCACAGAGTCACCCCCTTGCCCGGCGTCTGACAGCTGGCTTGACGGAACTCTTAGCCTGCCAGCTTTTACCATACCAGCTGGTGGAGTCTGAGGCCTTCAAAAAAATTTATTGCTATTGGGACACCACAGTGGAAGGTACCCGGACGATTTTTTTGTTTCTAATAAGGCAATCCCAAACCTCTACTCGGTGATTGAAAAGGAAGTCATGGCATCTCTGGCATACAGTGTTCGGGCAATGGTCCTTCTGACCACTGATACCTAGTCTGCAAAGCACGGTCAGGGCAGGTATATCACCTACTCTGCGCATTGGGTCAACCTGCTGACGGCTGCGAAGCATGGAATGCGTGGCTCTGCAGCGGAGTTGTTGACACCGCCACGACTTGCAGGCAGGCCTACTGCCACCTCCTCTACTCCTCCTACTCTATCCTCTTCCATAACCTCCTCGGCTGAGTCCTCTTCTGCTGTGGCGTCTGGCTGCACATCAACTGAACCCCCCAGCTCCCCAGGGGCTATTCCACATCCCGGATACGACAGTGTCACGCTGTCTTGGGGTTGACTTGCCTGAAAGCAGAGAGCCACACCGGAACAGCACTCCTGTCCGCCCTGAACGCACAGGTGGATCAGTAGCTGACCCTCACCAACTGGAGATCGGCAAAGTGGTGTGTGACAATGGAAGCAATTTGTTGGCGACATTGAATTTGGGCAAGTTGTCACATGTGCCGTGCATGGCACATGTGTTGAATCTCATCGTACAACGCATTGTGTCTAAGTACCCAGGCTTACAGAGATACATAAACGTGACATCGAAAACATGAAGCGGAAAAAATTCCAAAGGGACGCCGAGGACTACCGCACCAACAGGGTATATAAATGGCAGAACAACTACCCACCCCTGGAACGACAAAGGGACTACCTCTCCTCTTCCGACTCCTCCATCTCGAGCCGCGACAGCCGATACAGAACAGAAAACCCGCCTTCCCGGGATCCCGAAGAAACCGTGGTCGCAGAGGGAGACAAGACGCAACTGGAGCATACACCGGAAGGACGACCAGATCGCAGGTAATGGAGACATCCTTGCAATCTCTAGTCATAAATATTTCTTCCAAAACACTGACGCCTACACAAATACAGGTACTTCAGAAGGGCCTTTCCTTCTGCCCCTCTTACAAATTTGACACTTTCCAGACTGAACTGGACCTCCATAGGTTCTTTAGGAACCTAAGGCTCAAGGTCCACTTCAGCAAAGAGGACAAGTGGTCTCCCCCTCACCACACTGCTGTGGATGAGGGAAGAGCACTGATTTCTTCAAAAGACTTAGGCCTCAAACAGAAGAGCACTTACAACCCCCCAAAAATTCCCACCCAGTGGAAACCTTCATTGCACTGGTTACGAGGGATACGGGGAACCTAAGGATGGACATTGAGAGGGGAAAACTCTCATGCCAATCTAATGTAACACAAGATGAACGTAATGCCATATTATGCCTTCAAAAGGACAAAGACTTAACCATCAAGCCGGCCGACAAGGGCGGGTCTTTGGTGGTTATGGATAAGAGGGACTACCTAGAGGAAATATACAAACAGTTAAACGATTCTAGCATTTATGAACGCCTAACACGTAATCCCATCTCAACCATCAGGGACAACATCCAACAAGTACTGACAACTCATCTAGATAAGGGCACTATTGACAATGAAACAATATCCTACCTGTCCAAAAAGCACCCAATAACACCTGTATTATATACACTACCCAAAGTGCACAAACGTTTGCATAAACCCCTGGGACGCCCCATAGTCTCATCCTCCGACTCCATACCATCTCCCCTATCTGAATTCCTGGAAAAAATTCTCACACCTAAAGTAAAAACCACCAAGTCATTCCTTCTGGACACATCTACATTCTTACATATCATAAGGGACATCAAACAGGTACAACCAGACTCCATCCTGGCCACCCTCGATGTGGTAAGTCTCTACACATAGATAACACACAGCAAGGGCCTAGCTGCCACCAAGAGACTACTCGAGACTACAGGTATCAAACCCGAAATCTCCTCATTATGCATGGACCTCCTCCAAATTGTACTCACCCAGAACTACTTTCTTTTTGAAGACACATTCTTCATTCAGAAACAAGGGACCGCAATGGGGGCACACATGGCACCACCATACACCAACTGCTACATGGCCACACTAGAGGAGGACTATATCTACACGAATACAGAATTCCAACAACCCCCAGTGATTTGGAAAAGGTATATAGATGATGTCTTCTGTATATGGAACGGCACAACCGAATCACTGCAAAACTTCCTCATATACTTAAATTCCATCTGGCCTGAACTTCAGTTCACCCTACACCATAGCAGTACAGCAGTCAATTTCCTAGACACCACAGTTTCCAAAGATCCCAATGGCGTCCTCCATACTGACCTATACACTAAACCGACCGATCGTAATAGTCTATTACATTACTCTAGCTTTCACCCCACCAGTATGAAAAAGTCCCTCCCACGATCGCAGTTCCAAAGAATATATAGTCGATAACACGGCAACAAAGGAAATGAGATTCGACGAGATGTCCACATGCTTCCTCAACAGGGGCTATCCCAACACTGTAATAAAACAATGCCTACAACCGAGCCAAAAAACCAAGGAAAAGCAGGCCCAAAGGATACCCTTCGTGCACACATTCCATCCCTTTGCCCACAAGATCCAACACATCTTACGAAAACATTGGCACCTTTTGCATCAGGCCTACCCAAACATCGAGGCTTTTTCACTTCCGTTTTTACCATGTAATAGACGCCCCAAAAATTTTAAAGATATGCTTGTGAGGGCTGATGTGGGCTCCAACATCAGAACCCCAAGACAACTATTACTACAAACACAACGCAAGGGCACCTTCCCCTGCCTACATTGTACGCAATGTTCACATGTCACAAAAGGGGACAAAATCTTCCACCCTCTCACAGGACAAGGGATCCCAATACGAGGTTACTTCACATGCGACTCAACCAATGTAGTTTATACCATAAAATGCCCCTGTGGCCTGACATACGTAGGTGAAACGACACGGACCATCAGGGACAGAATATGTCAGCACAAATCTAACATCCGATGTGAAAGCAATCACCTGCCCATTCCCGCACATTTTGCAGCCAAACGCCACACTATCGCCCAACTACGATTCCAGGTAGTAGAACAAGTAACAGCTCCCAGAAGAGGCGGAGATCTTTCACGCCTCCTCATGAACAGGGAAGCCATGTGGATACACCGCCTACAAACACTTGAACCCAAGGGTCTCAATCGGGATTATGATATAGGGAGCTTTATATAACCCCTTTGCAAAAAGATTTAAACTCAAAGCGTTGGCAACAACGGTGCCAACAGGCAATCATGTATAAGGAGCCCCCATCATTACATTTTACCCCACTACGTACAGCATTATTCAGGTGCAAATCCATTACATGAACCACCCCCCGTACCATAGGGAACACAAACTCAGCTTGCAGACAATGACATTTACTTGTAATAATATTGCTAACAACTCCTCTATTCCTATTCCAGAGCAGATACTGACCCCAACTTACATTCCTATTGGGGAACTGAATAGATCATATCCTTTATGGCATTATTCCATTGGCTAACACCTAGAGGTAATTGACAGTTACTCCTCTGCTGGACACACATAGGTAACTATAACATCTATAGACAAACGACTCCTTTACTCATCAACCAGAGGTAACTATGACAGAGACTGCCCTTATGGACCCCCACAGGTAAAATTGACAGCACGCAAGTTGTACCCTCCCAATTTGCAATACCAGCGCCTCCCCGCTACCCTAGCAGTCAGCTGACAGCAGAATCGTGTCCCAGAGCATGCGCCTATGCACACAGTGGCCGACAACAGCTGATCACTCCAGCGGCCTCACGAACGCAGCGTACGCATGCACAATGATACAGCAAGCCCCGGGCGCCATCTTTGTTCACCCGGAAATACGTCACAAACGCAGCGCACGCATGCGCAATGATACCAAGCAAGCCCCGGGCGCCATCTTTTTTCACCCGGAAACACGTCAGCCAAGACCCGCCCCCCAGCCACGCAGCGCGGCCGGATCCTGCATAAGGGGAACGGAGACACAACTGGCAACATGGCAATCCGGAGCACAGGCCTTAGCCTCCCGGACCGTATGCCAGCTAGGGACACAGCTCCCATACAAACAGCAGCATCCCTGCTGACCACAGAGGAAACTAACTCTGTCTCTCAAGCTTTTGTTGGACTCATTGCGGCCATAATCCGGGTAAGAAATGACTATGAGAATCAGCAGTAACTTTAATACCCTACTACATGGAACCTATGGTGTATCACTAACCTGTCCATTTATGTTGTGTGACCCATACTTAATCTGTCTGAACATGTCTCAATATGTAATAATATCCTTACCTCAATGGATTATGCATGCAGCTAGACTGTTTTAACCCTCATGTGAAGGCTATTCTTTTTTTTGCTTTTTTCTTTGTTTTTTTCTTTGTTGCATGGATAAGATAAGACCTATCAATATTCATTTACTTAATTATGATGCCTAATATATGTTTCATAGAATGCAGTTAGCATAATCTCTGTTCAACTCTGCAAGTGTGTTCATTAACCCCACCCATTACCACCTGTTAATTGACTATCTACCGGTGCAATACCATAACGCCTCACCACAGAAAAAACGCAACAACTTGACTCCAGATGACCACCTTAGACCACCAGTTAATCCATGACCACTCCGGTGATGATCCTCCAGGATCCCCAGATGACAGCTAATGCTCTCTCTACGTGCCATATCGACACATCCTCATTTTTGTTTATAATTTGTTCGATATACTTTTTGTAATTTATCTGCAAGTGCAACATTGCATGTACTGCATAATTGATCCTATACCTATTGTGAATACTATATATTTATCTTTGACACTTTGTATACTTCTCCAGTTACACTGAAGAAGGCTTCTTAGCCGAAAACGTTCTTGACTGGAACCGCACTAAATAAAAGCTTTGCATTGAAACTCAAGTGGAGTACAGGAGTCTTTATATATTGCAGGCTTACAGGACGTCCTCAAGCAGGCCAGGAAGGTGTGTGGCCATTTCAGGCGTTCCTACGCGGCCATGGAGCACTTTGCAGACATTCAGCGCCGAAACAACATGCCAGTGAGGCACTTGATTTGTGACAGCCCGACACGTTGGAATTCAACACTCCTAATGTTCGACCACCTGCTCCAACAAGAAAAAGCCGTCAACGAGTATTTGTATGACCGGGGTGCTAGGACAGCCTCTGCGGAGCTGGGAATTTTTTTGCCACGTTACTGGATGCTCATGCGCATTGCCTGTAGGCTCATACGTCCTTTTGAGGAGGTGACAAACCTAGTCAGTCGCACCGAAGGCACCATCAGTGACCTCATCCCATTTGTTTTCTTCCTGGAGCGTACCCTGCGAAGAGTGCTGGATCAGGCTGTAGATGAGCGTGAAGAGGAAGAGGAAGAGTTGTGGTCACGATCACCACCAGAAACAGCCTTGTCATCATCGCTTGCCGGACCTGCGGCAACGCTGCAAGAGGAGTATGAGGAATAGGATTCAGAGGAGGAATGTGGCTTTGAGGAGGAGGAAGACCAACCACAGCAGGCATCCCAGGGTGCTCGTTGTTGTCATCTATCTGGGACCCGTGTTCTTGTACGTGGCTGGGGGGGAAGAACAGACCGTCAATGACATCCGTGAGGAGGAGGAACGGGAAATGAGTAGCTCGGCATCCAACCTTGTGCAAATGGAGTCTTTCATGCTGTCATGTCTGTTGAGGGACCCTCGTATAAAAAGGATGAAGGAGAACGACCTGTACTGGGTGGCCACGCTACTAGACCCCCGGTATAAGCAGAAAGTGGCGGAAATGTTACCAAATTACCGGAAGTCAGAAAGGATGCAGCAGTTCAAAACCAAACTAAAAAATATGCTTTACACAGCTTATAAGGGGGATGTCACAGCACAACGGGAATCTAACTGGGGAAGAGGTCAAAGTAATCCTCCTCCTACCACGGCGGCAAGGACAGGACGCTTTACAGATGTGTTGTTGATGAAGGACATGCAGAGCTTTTTCAGTCCTACACATCGCCACAGCCCTTCGGGATCCACCCTTAGAGAACGACTCGACCAACAGGTGGCAGACTACCTCGCCTTAACTGCAGATATCGACACTATGAGGAGCGATGAACCCCTTGACTACTGGGTGTGCAGGCTTGACCTGTGGCCTGAGCTATCTCAGTTTGTGATAGAACTTCTGGCCTGCCCCGCTTCAAGTGTCCTGTCAGAAAGGACCTTCAGTGCAGCAGGAGGCATTGTCACTGACAAAAGAAGTCGCCTCGGTCAAAAAAGTGTTGATTACCTCACCTTTATTAAGATGAATGAGGCATGGATCCCGAAGGGACTGACAGTAGGGGATACGTTTAACTAACAAAAGGCCTGATTACATGCCTTGGCCTCAAAATGGTCCCCACGCTGCTGTATTTAATGTCTGCATACCGGATGACTTTCGTGAATTCTCCGCCACCAACTAGGGTTCAAGCCACAATGTTTTAGTCACCTTTCTGCCTTGAAAACAATAGCGGCTGCAACAATAACATTGTTTTTCAGGCATGTGTACATGCCAAATTTTTCTGGCCTCTGGTGCTGCACTGTGGCTGCAAAAACAAAACAAAAAAAAGGCACATACAAGTGTCAATTCCCCTTTCGTGATCGTTACCTTGTTGTGGTGAAGGGGCTTGCGTATCACAATGAAGCGATCATCACCTCTATGAGTGTGTTGGCAATGTTGCCACACCCCAGATGATAAGGCCGTTGCTTCATTATGATCAGACCAAAAGCGATCGGGACAGCTGGATGTTTTTTCATAGAAAAAACATAATTTTTATTTATTTATCTTTTTTAAGTTGTATGGGTGGGTTTTTAATACATAAAATAAAAAAATCATAATAAAGTCTCTTAATAGTTTATTAGAAATAATGCAGACAATTAAAAAAATCCCCAACAATTCCAATACAAATCAAGTACAAAGCTCAGAACTAAATTATTCCAGGATGTCGTAATGGTTCGTTAATTCGACAATGGTTAATCAATTCGACACATGTCCCTGGATAGGGGACGTAACAGGGATTAAACTGATAGGAATAGGACTAGTTAAGACACCACTCATATAGGGTGTCACAGCTCATTGCTCCGTGCACTCGCAGTGCCCCAACTTGGGAGTAAGAGGACCGACCAAGCTGCTTTTTCCATCTCCCGGTTCCTAAAATCAATTCAGTTTGGTGTATCAGAGTTAGGTCTGTCACTGTGAAGGCAGTCGAAGATACCCGGCCAAAAATTTCTTTCATAAAAGGCAATCCCACCCTGATATCGGACGTAACAGGGATTAAACTGATGAGAATAGTACTACAGAAAATAGCCCTCATATCGGGTGTGACAGTAAATTGCACGGCGCAGACACAGTGACCGTGGCGTGGATTCAGACAAAGGGGAGGGAGCCAGCAATTTTTTAACCATCTCCCCGTTCGAAAAATCTATTTAATAAATGGACCCAAGATTGGGGACGTAACAGGGATTAAACTGATGAGAAGAGAGAACTATAGAAAATAGCACTCATATCGGGTGGGACAGTAAATTGCACGGCACAGACGCAGTGACCGTGGATTCAAACAAAGGGGAGGGAGCCAGCGTTTTTTTAACCATCTCCCCATTCGAAAAATCAATTCAATTCACCTTTCCGGGACCCTTGGTGTTGTACGTGGCTGGGTGGAGGAAGAAACCTTCAATGACCTCAACGGGACATGGCTAGCTTGGTATCCAACCTTGTGCAAATGGGAAGTTTGCAGTTGGGCAAATGGACTGTTTGCGGTGGTATGCGGTGCATTAAAAGGGGAGTTTGGTCTTTCAATGTCTGTGAAGCGGGCGTAACCCTTACATTACCTGATCGATACAACATCATACCTGATCGTATACACACAATGGATGTTTTAAACCACGTTGTTCAAAAAAAAAATTTGGATTGTTAGGTGATTTATGCCCTTTATGGATTAAAATCCAACTCTGCGTCAACTATGTAATTTTCCATGGGAGTTTTGACATGGATCCCCCTCCGGCATGCCACAGTCCAGGTGTTAGTCCCCTTGAATTAACTTTTCCATCACTATTGTGGCCAGAAAGAGTCCCTGTGGGTTTTAAAATTAGCCTGCCCATTGAAGTCAATGGCGGTTCACCAGTTCATGAACATTTGCGAAAATTCGCGTTTGCTGTTCGCGAACGGAACATTTTATGTTCGTGACATCTCTAATGATGTCACTGATGGTGCCTTTGGTGCGACTGACTAGGTTTGTCACCTCCTCAAAAGGATGCATGAGCCTACAGGCATTGCGCATGAGTGTCCGGTAACGTGGCAAAAAAATACCCAGCTCTGCAGACTATGTCCTAGCACCCCGGTCATAAAAATACTCGTTGACAGCTTTTTCTTGTTGGAGCAGGTGGTCGAACATTAGGAGTGTTGAATTCAAATGTGTCGGGCTGTCGCAAATCAAGCGCCTCACTGGCATGTTGTTTCGCCGCTGAATATCGGAAAATGTCGCCATGGCCGTGTAGGAACGCCTGAAATGGACACACACCTTCCTGGCTTGCTTGAGGATGTCCTGTAAGCCTGGGTACTTATGCACAAAGCATTGTACGATAAGATTCAACACATGTGCCATGCACGGCAGATGTGTCAACTTGCCCAGATTCAATGCCGCCAACAAATTGCTTCCGTTGTCACACACCACAATGCCGATCTCCAGTTGGGGGAGTTGGGGAGCTGGGGGGGTGCAGTTGATGTGGAGAAAGACCCAGCAGCAGAAGAGGACTCAGCTGAGGAGGTTAGCGAAGAGGATGGAGTAGGAGGAGTAGAGGAGGTGGCAACAGACCTGCCTGCAAGTCGTGGCGGTGTCTCCAACTCCTCTGCAGAACCATGCATTCCATGCTTGGCAGCCGCCAGCAGGTTTACCCTATGCGCAGTGTACGTGATATACCTGCCCTGACCGGGCTTTGCAGACCAGGTATCAGTGGCCAGATGGACCCTTGTCCGAACACTGTGTGCCAGACATGCCATGACTTCCTTTTCCATAATAGAGTACAGGTTGGGGATTGCCTTTTGTTAAAAAAAAATTCGGCTGGGTACCTTCCATTGTGGTGTCCCAATAGCTACAAATTTTTTGAAGGCCTCAGACTCCACCAGCTTGTATGGTAAAAGCTGGCGGGCTAAGAGTTCCGACAAGCCAGCTGTGAGACACCAGGCAAGGGGGTGACTCTGTGACATGTCTTCTTACGCTCAAACGTTTCCTTGACAGACACCTGACTGTGGGCAGATCAGCAGGAACTGCTGAGAGTAAGAGGCGGAGTGGCGGGTGGATGAGAGGGGGCAAGAAGGACAGCAGTGGTTGACATGGCTGAAGATGCTGGACCAGGAGAAGGATGGTGGCTTTGAGTTTGTGTGCTGCTTGTACTCATCATGTGTTAATCCCATAGGCGTTTGTGATGTGAGATCATGTGCCTTCGCAAAGCAGTTGTACCTAGGTGGGTGTTGGACTTCCCACGACTCAGTTTCTTTTGGCACAGGTTGCAAATGGCATCGCTGTTATCAGAGGCAGACACACACAAAAAATGCCACACTGCTGAGCTTTGCAATGACGGCATTCTGGTGGTGGCAACAGCATGTGTTTATTGGCGTGCTGTCTGACTGTGCCACTAGCTCCTTGCAACGACCTCCCCCTGCTTCCAACTCGTCTCCTCCTCCTCTCTATCTCCCCATCTGAACTTTCCCCGTTCTTCTTCTCTTCGAGCGGGCACCCAGGTGACATCCACGGACACATCGTCACCATCAACCGCTTCACTTGTATCTGAGAACTCAGCAAAGGAAGCAGCAGTGGGTACAACATCATCATCATCACACTGTACATCCATGTGTGTAATGCTGCCTGACTGAGACATATCCCTGTTATCTACATCCTCTGGCAATAATGGTTGTGCATCACTCATTTCTTCCAACTGATGTGTAAATAACTCCTCTGACAGATCAAGTGAAGCGGCTGTGGTGCTAGTGTTGGTGGTGGCGGCATGCGGGCGAGTGGTAACTTGAGAGGTGCCCAAAGCTGAGCTGGAGGAGGATGGTGCCTCAAGGTTCCGAGCCGAAGCTGTAGAAGATTGTATTACTATTTTATCTGCAAGGTACTGTGCCACCAGATATGAGTGGTGGGCAGTGGGCACCGTACAGTCTGTGGGCCTGACACACACTGGCAGGCAACTGCAATTATATTGCAGGGAAAAATTAGTATTACTTTTTTATCTGCAATTTACTGTGCCACCAGATATAAGTGGTGGGCACTGGCAGTGGGCACTGTACAGTCTGTGGGCCTAATGCTCACTGTCAGGCAATTGCAATTATATTACAGAGAAAAAATTGCATTACTTTTTTATCTGCAAGGTACTGTGCCACCAGATATGAGTGGTGGGCAGTGGGCACAGTACAGTCTGTGGGCCTGACACACAATGGCAGGCAACTGCAATTATATTACAGATAAAAAATTGTATTATTCTTTTTTATCTGCAAGGTACTGTGCCACTAGATATGAGTGGTGGGCAGTGGGCACAGTACAGTCTGTGGGCCTGACACACACTGGCAGGCAACTGCAATTATATTACAGAGAAAAAAATGGTATTACTTTTTTTTATCTGCAAGGTAATGTGCCACCACATATGAGTGGTAGGCAGTGGGCACAGTACAGTCTGTGGGCCTGACACACACTGGCAGGCAACTGCAATTATATTACAGAGAAAACATTATATTATTTTTTTTATCTGCAAGGTACTGTGCCACCAGATATGAGTGGTGGGCAGTGGACAAAGTACAGTCTGTGGGCCTGACACTCACTGGCAGGCAACTGCAATTATATTACAGAGGAAAAATGAAATTACTTTTTTATCTGCAAGGTACTGTGCCACCAGATATGAGTGGTGGGCAGTCGGCACAGTACAGTCTGTGGGCCTGACACACACTGGCAGGCAACTGCAATTATATTGCAGAGAAAAAAATGTACTACTTTTTTATCTGCAAGCTACTGTGCCATGATATATGAGTGGTGGGCAGTGAGCACAGTACAGTCTGTGGGCCTGACACACACTGGCAGGCAACTGCAATTATATTACAGATAAAAAAAATATATAACTTTTTTATCTGAAAGGTACTGTTCCACCAGATATGAGTGGTGGGCAGTGGGTACAGTACAGTCTGTGGGCCTGTCACACAGTGGCAGGCAACTGAATTATATTACAGAGAATTTTTTTATTGCTTTTTAATCTGCAAGGTACTGTGCCACCTGATTTGAGTGGTGGGCAGTGGGAACAGTACAGTCTGTGGGCCTGACACACACTGACAGGCAACTGCAATTATATTATAGAGAAACAAATAATAATCTTTTCTATCTGCAAGGTACTGTGCCACCCGATATGAGTGGTGGGCACAGTACAGTCTGTGGGCCTGACACACACTGGCAGGCAACTGCAATTATATTACAGAGAAAAAATTGTTTTACATTTTTATCTGCAAGCTACTGTGCCACCAGATATGAGTGGTGGGAGATGGGCACAGTACAGTCTGTGGGCTTGACACACACTGGCAGGCAACTGCAATTATATTACAGATAAAAAATGCAATTACTTTTTTATCTGCAAGGTACTGTGCCACCCGATATGAGTGGTGGGCACTGACAGTAGGCACAGTACAGTCAGTGGGCCTGACACACACGTGCAGGCAACTGCAATATATATATATATATATATATATAGATATATATATATAAAGCAGACTGTTGTACTAGCCCTAAAAAGGGCTTTTTGGGGTGCTGTCAGGACGCTGTCCTTACAGCAGATAAGTCTTTGAGGACTGGAGTGGACACAGAACACTCGCCTAGCTAACGATTTCCCTATTAATTCAGCAGCAGTACTCTCCCATCTCTAACTAACACTGCAACTTCAGAATGAATCTAAGATGGATGCTGTCCTTTCTTTTTGATAGGAGGTGGGAGGTTCTGGGAGGGAGGGTATGCTGATTGGCTGTAATGTGTCTGCTGACTGTGAGGTACAGGGTCAAAGTTTGCTCAATGATGACGTATATGGGGCGGACCAGACATCGCATATGTTTGCCCACCGCAGCGAACGCGAACAAGCGATGTTCGCCGGCGAATAGTTTGGGACATCTCTAATTGCTAATAGTGCCGCCCCAATTTCACATATTGTTCTGAGTCAAACTTAGTCAACAATAACATCAGGAGCACACAATACAGTCAGCGGTGCACCTAGCCTTTCTGCTGCCTAAGGAAAAATACCACTCACTCCCCCTCCCACCCACCGCCAGGTACCAAAGTATCAGTCAAATGCTAAATACATGTATGGATGGATGGATATTAAACACAGCACTACATACAGTTGCAAGAAAAAGTATGTGAACCCTTTGGAATGATATGGATTTCTGCACAAATTGGTCATAAAATGTGATCTGATCTTCATCTAAGTTACAACAATTGCAGCAATAACTTCAAACAAACGTTTTCTGTAGTTGCAAATCAGACATGCAGAACGGTCAGGAATAATTCTTTACCATTCCTCTTTACAGAACTGTTTCAGTTCAGCAATATTCTTGGGATGTCTAGTGTGAATTGCTTTCTTCTGTTGAGCTTCAGCTGGTGGACAGATGGCCTTAGGTTATCCTGCAAAATGTATTGATAAACTTGGGAATTCATTTTTCCTTTGATGATAGCAATCCGTCCAGGCCCTGACACAGCCCCAAACCATGATGCCCCTCCTCCCCACCATACTTCACAGTTGGGATAAGGATTTGATGTTGGTGTGCTGTGCCTCTTTTTATCCACACATAGTGTTGTGTGTTTCTTCCAAACAACTCAACTTTGGTTTCAACTGTCCACAGAATATTTTGCCAATACTGCTGTGGAACATCCAGGTGTTCTTGTGCAAACTGTAAACATGCAGCAATGTTTTTTTGGACAGCAGTGGTTTCCTCTGTGGTATCCTCCCATGAAATCAATTCTTGTTTAGTGTTTTACGTATCGTAAAATTTGCTAACAGGGATGTTAGTGTAACATCCCAGAGCTATGTTACAAAACTCTTTTACCCCGCTACATCCTGTTAAGTGTATCTGCATTGTCATCTTGTGTAATTTAACATCACATCCTCACTAATGTGCATTGGAATCCTTATTAAATATAATTTGCTGTAATTTTCATGTACATCAGCAGGTGACAGCAATGTGTCAGCAGGGCCTTAGTAACAGTTTAGCATACCTAGACTGGAACAGTTTATTCCAGTTAGCTCCCCCCTCTTTGAGCAGAGTGGGCTCGCCCATGTCCTGCCTCATGGGTGAGTCGAGGTAGGGAGAGAAAAAAGAGGGCTAATCATGTACTCCTAAGGTAGGAGATATGGGATGAACGCACAGGGCGCCAGAGGTAGAGACCACAGTGGAGTGGGAAAAGTGTAGATAGTACTGAACAGGGAGGTTATAGAACCAACAAGAAGGGCAGCCTAGGTGATAAACTATATGCAGAAAGCAGGAGAGAAAAAAAAGGGAAAAAAATCACCAAGTGGCGCCTAACCGCTAATAAAATATAGTAGGTGCTAGAGTAAAATGTATCCCAAAGATAGAGTTTGGAGATAAATAAATGTACAGGTCCTTCTGAAAAAATTAGCATATTGTGATAAAGTTCATTATTTTCTGTAATGTACTGGTAAACATTAGACTTTCATATATTTTAGATTCATTACACACCAACTGAAGTAGTTCAAGCCTTTTATTGTTTTAATATTGATGATTTTGTCATACAGCTCATGAAAACCCAAAATTCCTATCTAAAAAAATTAGCATATCATGAAAAGGTTCTCTAAACGAGCTATTAACCTAATCATCTGAATCAACTAATTAACTCTAAACACCTGCAAAAGATTCCTGAGGCTTTTAAAAACTCCCAGCCTGGTTCATTACTCAAAACGGCAATCATGGGTAAGACTGCCGACCTGACTGCTGTCCAGAAGGCCATCATTGATACCTCAAGCAAGAGGGTAAGACACAGAAAGAAATTTCTGAACGAATAGGCTGTTCCCAGAGTGCTGTATCAAGGCACCTCAGTGGGAAGTCTGTGGGAAGGAAAAAGTGTGGCAGAAAACGCTGCACAACGAGAAGAGGTGACCGGACCCTGAGGAAGATTGTGGAGAAGGACCGATTCCAGACCTTGGGGGACCTGCGGAAGCAGTGGACTGAGTCTGGAGTAGAAACATCCAGAGCCACCGTGTACAGGCGTGTGCAGGAAATGGGCTACAGGTGCCGCATTCCCCAGGTCAAGCCACTTTTGAACCAGAAACAGCGACCGAAGCGCCTGACCTGGGCTACAGAGAAGCAGCACTGGACTGTTGCTCAGTGGTCCAAAGTACTTTTTTCGGATGAAAGCAAATTTTGCATGTCATTCGGAAATCAAGGTGCCAGAGTCTGGAGGAAGACTGGGGAGAGGGAAATGCCAAAATGACTGAAGTCCAGTGTCAAGTACCCACAGTCAGTGATGGTCTGGGGTGCCATGTCAGCTGCTGGTGTTGGTCGACTGTGTTTTATCAAGGGCAGGGTCAATGCAGCTAGCTATCAGGAGATTTTGGAGCACTCCATGCTTCCATCTGCTGAAAAGCTTTATGGAGATAAGGATTTCATTTTTCAGCACTACCTGGCACCTGCTCACAGTGCCAAAACCACTGGTAAATGGTTTACTGACCATGTTATTACTGTGCTCAATTGGCCTGCCAACTCTCCTGACCTGAACCCCATAGAGAATCTGTGGGATATTGGGAAGAGAAAGTTGAGAGACGCAAGACCCAACACTCTGGATGAGCTTAAGGCCGCTATCAAAGCATCCTGGGCCTCCATAACACCTCAGCAGTGCCACAGGCTGATTGCCTCCATGCCACGCCGCATTGAAGCAGTCATTTCTGCAAAAGGATTCCCGACCAAGTATTGAGTGCATAACTGAACATAATTATTTGAAGGTTGACTTTTTTTGTATTAAAAACACTTTTCTTTTATTGGTCGGATGAAATATGCTATTTTTTTTAGATAGGAATTTTGGGTTTTCATGAGCTGTATGCCAAAATCATCAATATTAAAACAATAAAAGGCTTGAACTACTTCAGTTGTGTGTAATGAATCTAAAATATATGAAAGTTTATCAGTACATTACAGAAAATAATGAACTTTATCACAATATGCTAATTTTTTTAGAAGGACCTGTGTGTGTGTGTGTGTATATATATATAAATATAATATATTTTAAAAGATAAAAACTGGTTTATAGTAAATATGAGCCCCTTATTAGGAAATGGGGACGGAACACAACAATGCTACGTGCTAGTATCATAAAGCCGCAGAAGCAGCTAGTGTATATTCAGTGAAGCACATAAAAGCAAAAATAAAATCAAAAGTAAAAGGTGAAATAACACCGAAACTCACTTCACCAGGGAGGGGTGTAAATGGATAAAGCTCAAGACACCCAATACAACCACCTCCCTCACCTGGTTCGTTTGTAGAATGGTTGGAAAATATGGAAGTCCACACCAGGGGTCTTCCGGTATAATCCTTTAATAAGTAGATAAATCAGGTGGGCTCATCGCGTTTTGGGGATATATAAACCCCTTCCTCAGGAGCAGAGCAAGTAATAGGCTTATACAAAGGGTTAAAACAAACAAACATCTATAAATAGCAGAATCAAATTAGAATAAGGGGCGTATTTGGCGCCAAAAAAGTCATCAGTGTCACTTCCGGAAGTGACCTCACTAGTAACAAATGGAAAACATAAATATAATTCAAATATTAAAGAAACAGAACACAGTATATACTCTATATTGCTTCTACGTCTATATCAATCTCATTAGTGCCTAGTATGAGTATTATACGGGCCCAAAAAAAGTGTCGGACTGGATGTGAATCCGGAAGAACGAACTTCTGGTGTGAAGCGCAACAACCGGAAGTGCGTTCCAAAAGCCTGTCGCAGGATGCAAGCAAGGGCTGAAAATATCAGTGAACAGGGATGTTTAACGGGTGGTAAGGTGTATATGGAGACTTAAAGAATAGGGGGGAAGCTGATATGAACGAATCGGGGCGAAGATAATGGTTACAACATAAGGAACATATTAAGCGGAAGTTCCGGTGTATGGAACGCATCGGCAGCGATGCGTTCCACCACGGTTAATCATGCTTTCAGACATTGAGCTGCCGATATGCCATAAATATTAAGAAAATGAAACACTAAATAAAACCTACAATAAATAAGAGGATAATATTGTGTGATAGATATGTATATGTATGTAATATATATATATATATATATATATATATATATATATATAGCAAAGAAAATCTGCAGCACTCCTTGAAGTATAAAAAAATGGGTAGTTTTATTCAAACATGTCAAAATAAGACAACGTTTCGGTTCTCTCACAGAACCTTTCTCAAGTCAGGTGAACATAAAGTGCATATGTGCAAGTATAAGTACATCATCACATTGTAACCAATTAATTCATCAACCAATACAAAACCAGTACACTCCCATATTTAAGGCATGTTACAACTCATTCATTATCTCAATGTGTATAGATAGAGACGACTCACAGTGCTTCTTCATTATTTCAATATCAATCATGATTATTCATCACCATATCTAGTGAATGAAAGTGCATAGAATAAAGTGCAGAGTGCAGTATAGATACTATATAATAAAATACCTTGCTGTGGCTACATGCGGTGGAACAGAAGGAGATGGCGTCTAAACTTGTATGGAGGCACGCCACTACTCCGCGTCTCTCCCTCCTCAATGCGCATGTGTCAATTCCTTCCCCACTGACAACGCAGTACATAACTCCTATGCGTCATCCGTAGGCGGAGACCTAGCGTCATGACGTCAGATCCGCTCCGTCAGCGGCTACCACGCACACACGCGTGCCAGTACGTTGCGGCAGTGATCCGAGCCCAGTCACAGGTCTTTTCCGCCATTTTTCTTTAGGGCACTCGTTTGGGCAATATCTTGCGCCTTTTACTCCTTCTATTCCCTCTTTCCACTTACCAACCAACTAAGGTAAACGCCTGAACCCTACTTTCAAACAGTACAATTATACAAAATACATCACATTATGACGTGGGTCAATCATGTAACATCCATTGGGTCCACCCCATACATCATGCTAGATACAAACAGAGATAGGAACAGCAAAAAGGTATTAACTAACCATCCCTCCTGTCACCCTAAATTCGACATTTAACCCTTTGGGTTTCAGAGTATCCAACCAGAAGATCCACCTGAGCTCAGTTTTCTTTAAAATAGTTAATCGATCACCTCCTCTATCTAATGGTTTTACATGGTCCAAGACCATAAATCTCAGATCATTCTCCTTATGATTGTTTAACCTGGTTTTTATATCACACGTAGTTTCGCCCACATAGAGCATTTTACACGGACACCATAAAACATATATCACCCATGATGAATCACATGTGAGATAATGTTTTATGTTGACATGCTGATAGAGCAAGGGATATCCCGAGAGAGGAATTGTTAATGTTGAAACAAAGACAGACTAATGTGTCAACATACAATGAGTTGAGCCCAAATATTGAAAGGATAGTGAGGCGCCACTGGGGGCTGCTTAGCAGTGGGCATCCCAATATAGCTGCCTTTAAACATCTGCCTATGATGGCATATAAAAGAGCAGGTAACAGTAGGGATAAGGTGGTGCATTCTAGACTACCGGAAAAGGGTCAGTTAAGACAGATGTTTCTTAAAACAAAACGTATGGGATCTTTCCCATGTCTGGGATGCGTGAATTGTAAACTGATGCACAAAGGGTCGGTGTTCGCGCATCCGGACACGGGAGAAATCTTTAACATAAAACATTATCTCACATGTGATTCATCATGGGTGATATATGTTTTATGGTGTCCGTGTAAAATGCTCTATGTGGGCGAAACCACGTGTGATATAAAAACCAGGTTAAACAATCACAGACAATCCATTAGGAACAAAAGAAGTGATTTGCCTGTGTCAAAACATATTTTTGAAAAAAATCATAAGGAGAATGATCTGAGATTTATGGTCTTGGACCATGTAAAACCATTAGATAGAGGAGGTGATCGATTAACTATTTTAAAGAAAACTGAGCTCAGGTGGATCTTCCGGTTGGATACTCTGAAACCCAAAGGGTTAAATGTCGAATTTAGGGTGACAGGAGGGATGGTTAGTTAATACCTTTTTGCTGTTCCTATCTCTGTTTGTATCTAGCATGATGTATGGGGTGGACCCAATGGATGTTACATGATTGACCCACGTCATAATGTGATGTATTTTGTATAATTGTACTGTTTGAAAGTAGGGTTCAGGCGTTTAGCTGGTTGGTAAGTGGAAAGAGGGAATAGAAGGAGTAAAAGGCGCAAGATATTGCCCAAACGAGTGCCCTAAAGAAAAATGGCGGAAAAGACCTGTGACTGGGCTCGGATCACTGCCGCAACGTACTGGCACGCGTGTGTGCATGGTAGCCGCTGACGGAGCGAATCTGACGTCATGACGCTAGGTCTCCGCCTACGGATGACGCATAGGAGTTATGTACTGCGTTGTCAGTGGGGAAGGAATTGACACATGCGCATTGAGGAGGGAGAGACGCGGAGTAGTGGCGTGCCTCCATACAAGTTTAGACGCCATCTCCTTCTGTTCCACTGCATGTAGCCACAGCAAGGTATTTTATTATATAGTATCTATACTGCACTCTGCACTTTATTCTATGCACTTTCATTCACTAGATATGGTGATGAATAATCATGATTGATATTGAAATAATGAAGAAGCACTGTGAGTCGTCTCTATCTATACACATTGAGATAATGAATGAGTTGTAACATGCCTTAAATATGGGAGTGTACTGGTTTTGTATTGGTTGATGAATTAATTGGTTACAATGTGATGATGTACTTATACTTGCACATATGCACTTTATGTTCACCTGACTTGAGAAAGGTTCTGTGAGAGAACCGAAACGTTGTCTTATTTTGACATGTGTGAATAAAACTACCCATTTTTTTATACTTCAAGGAGTGCTGCGGATTTTCTTTGCTATATATATATATATATATATATATATATATATATATATATCACACAATATTATCCTCTTATTTATTGTTGGTTTTATTTAGTGTTTCATGTTCTTAATATTTATGGCATATCGGCAGCTCAATGTCTGAAAGCATGATTAACCGTGGTGGAACGCATCGCCGCCGATGCGTTCCATACACCGGAACTTCCGCTTAATATGTTCCTTATGTTGTAACCACTATCTTCTCCCCAATTCGTTCATATCAGCTTCCCCCCTATTCTTTAGGTCTCCATATACACCTTACCACCTGTTAAACATCCCTGTTCACTGATATTTTCAGCCCTTGCTTGCATCCTGCGACAGGCTTTTGGAACGCACTTCTGGTTGTTGCGTTCCACACACCGGATGTTCATTCTTCCGGATTCACATCCAGTCCGACACTCTTTTTTGGCCCGTATAATACTCATACTAGGCACTATTGAGATTGCTATAGACTTAGAAGCAATATAGAGTATATACTGTGTTCTGTTTCTTTAATATTTGAATTATATTTATGTTTTCCATTTGTTACTAGTGAGGTCACTTCCGGAAGTGACACTGATGACTTTTTTGGTGCCAAATACGCCCCTTATTCTAATTTGATTCTGCTATTTATAGATGTTTGTTTGTTTTAACCCTTTGTATAAGCCTATTACTTGCACTGCTCCTGAGGAAGGGGTTTATATATCACCGAAACGCGTTGAGCCCACCTGAATTATCTACTTATTAAAGGATTATACCAGAAGACCCCTCGTGTGGACTACCGTATTTTCCAACCATTCTACAAACGAACCAGGTGAGGGAGGTGGTTGTATTGGGTGTCTTGAGCTTTATCCCTTTACACCCTTCCCTGGTGAAGTGAGTTTCGGTGTTATTTCACCTTTTACTTTTGATTTTATTTTTGCTTTTATGTGCTTTACTGAATATACACTAGCTGCTTCTGCGGCTTTATGATACTAGCACGTAGCATTGTTGTGTTCCGTCCCCATATCCCAATAAGGGGCTCATATTTACTATATACCAGTTTTTCTTTATCTTTTAAAATATATTATAATATATATATATATATATATATATATATATATATATACATACATACATTTATTTATCTCCAAACTCTATCTTTGGGATACATTTTACTCTAGCACCTACTATATTTTATTAGTGGTTAGGCGCCACTTGGTGATTTTTCCCCTTTTATTTCTCTCATGGGTGAAGAAGGAAGTACAGTTAGTGTGCCAGCCACCCCGACTAGAGGAAGGCTGTGCTTGTAGGAGCTCCCAGTTCTAGGGATCCCAACCCAGGATCGTGTCTCGGCAGAGACCAAAGATCTTCATTCCCAGCCTGATCCTTCAGCCTCAGCTGGTGACAAGCAAGCAGCCATCTCCAGAACTCCAGGAAGAAACTGTCACGGCTGGCGGTGGGGGAAACCCCCAGCCATGCGGTGCCAGGAGATGATAGGGTTACCCCTTGGCCGGGACCACAGAGTTAGGGAGCAGGTCACCTCCTATTGCGTCCCTAACGCTGACCCTGTCTCCTGTCAGTATGAGCCGACCTTGGTGGTAGGAGGGCTCATACGCCGGAACCTAAAAGTCCCTACGAGCCCTCAAGTCGGCCCTGAACTTGGGGACAGAGTCAGACGCCCTACTCCTCCTAGGCACGGAGGAGCAGGAGTCTCAACGGCCAAGCAACACAGGGGGAACATCAACAGACATATGGAAATGACAGGTAAGTGAGACTAGTCCTGCACTTACCTGCCACAGACACACAAACCTGGAACCCACGAACAAGTGCCGATGTCCACAGCAACATAAAGGACACAGCACACACCAGACATAACACGGGAACCCAGGAAACCATATGCTGCACCAACAAAGAGACCACACAAACATCTTCTGAACACCAAACATGAATTTAACTAACGAAGATTTATGAACAGAAGGATGGTCCCCACCAAGCAGATGGAGGAGACAGGAGGCTGCTCCAGCCAGCATGGCTGAGAGCAACCTACTGAACCAAGCCAGGGACTGAGGCTTTATAGGCCAGGTGGCCACACCCACGGTCAGACACACCCAGTGACTCACAGACACACTGGGAAGGGAGTTAACCCTTCCTACTCCTCAGAAGGGAAAACACACATAAAGGGGAAAGCACACAAACTCGCTCACCTGTCTCCGACGGCAACGGCATGCGTGGCAACCGTGTCCTCAAGAACAGCCAACGGGCCGAGACACTTCCACAGCATGCAAACATCACCAGACGTTGCCGCGGACAACCGCAGGTGAAGGGAGGAGTCCAAGTGCATACAAACACCACCTCGTGCACAACAAACAGACAAAGGGAGTGCACACAAAAACACGTTGCCAAGGGCAACCACACGCATGCCTATTGTCCGCGGCAACCGCACCTGGGGCAACAACGAAGTGCTCCCAGCTGCGGTTGACAACGGAAAACCGCGGGCAACAGCATGCGGCACCCAAGGAGTCACGACCAAGACCAAGGGTCGTGACAGAAACATACCCTGTGAGCTAACTGTGAGTACCGTCCAGAGACCAGGAGAAGCCAAATTCATCCTCAGCTAGTCAGTCCCATACACAGCAGAAGATAGAGCAGAAGATGGTATTTCCTGCCATATTCTCCAGGCATATGATAGAAGCTGAAGACAGATTCCTGCCATACATTGCCAATACCTGCTGGGACCCAAGATTACTGCTGCATCAAGTAAAGACCAGTTTGAATTACATCCCAAGTCTGGATCTCAATTATTGCTACCAAAACCCTCAATTACTCCTACTAGCAACACACTCATTTATTGCAAGTGAGCCAGGATCCAGGAGTCCAGCCGTACCCAGGTAGGAGACACTGTGGACACTATACCTACTACTACACAGAGACATTACCAAACTCTGGGATTCCTAACCTGGTATGTGAGTTGCAACACCTTAAAGGGCCCTGAGACTGTACCCTGCACACGCTGCAATTGGCGCGACGAACAAACAACTATTAACAATCATTTACATCTGACCCAGTCATTGCATATTATAGCATCAGTGTGCATAACCCTAATCCGGCTTACTGCATATTTTGGCATCTCGAACAGGATCGAGCTGTGTGTCAACAGAACCGGATCCAATTGTGTGCTTAACTGGATCTAGTTGCATGTTTCCAAGTACTGCAAGATCTACAGATGCAAAACCCTGAAAATTGACTTTATTGCTTTGTTGCTGTGCCAGAAAGCGCTAAACGTGTGCTCCAGCACTCAAAGGGTTAATTCGCCATATTCGCTAAATGGCGCTGCTTCTTCATGCCCAGAAGCAGGGAAACTCAGGAACGCCCTCTCAAGAGCGCGAAGATGCCGAATACACCCCCCCTAGAAGCGGGAAATCTAAAGCCTGCCCACCACGAACTTTGCTTTGTGAGCCAAGAGAGTGCAGACTCCTCCCTCTGGGCTCCACCCTCACTTCCTGAAAGCACCCCGACAGTGGAGCCAAGGAAGATGGCGCTCCCTCCTCAAAAATGGGATTGGATGGCGATCCAGGATGAGCTTGTATACGTGACCACCTGTCACGGTCTGGAGTCAGGCTCGGAGGCCAGTAGCTATAGCAGCGGAGCAGATATTCACACTGGTCACCCTGGCTGATGACACGGGTTCACCTGAGGTGCGGGGTCTAAGTACTAACCGGTATTCGCCAGAGCTCCTGATGGTGGAGATGGACTTTGCTGCATGTTAGTACCAGGTCGCGGTCCTCAGGATAGCCCCAGCAGGAGGTGAGCAAGCCGAGGTCCAGTAGCAGATAAAGCAGACAGGGATCAAGCAGAAGCGTGGTTGAATAACAAGCCAAAGTCGGTAACAAATAGTGCAGGTTGGGATTAAGCAGGAGCGTAGTCGAGGAGCAAGCCAAATGTCAGTAACGGATGGTAGCAGAGATGCGGTCGGCAGCAGTATAGACAAGAGCAAGATATTGGCTGGTAAAGGCACAATAATATGGCAACCAGGAAGTGCAGAGACATGGCTTAAATCAGGAAGTTCATGGGAGGAGCAAGGGGTTCAAGGTTCAAGGCAAACAAGATTCAAGACAAGATCATTCAAGGAATAGTCTAAGGAACTGTCCAGCACTTCAGGTGGCTCAGCAAGTAGAGACACCGCCAGACACAGCAGAGGTCCCAGGTTCAAGTCCAGATCCTAAGAGTACTCCCGTCCTCCCAGGACATCCCCTGGATGTCTTAGGGCCAGGTTTGTGAGGAAACCTCTGGTGGAATTCCTTTGTTAATCTAGGGGCATGAACATTCTCATCCGGCTCCCAAGAGTTTTCTTCTGGCCCATATCCTTCCCATTGAACCAGATATTGTAATTTTTTCCGAAAGATCCTGGAGTCAAGAATTTTTTCCACCACAAATTCTTCTTCACCCTGTACTTCAACAGGTGGAGGAGGAGGATGAATTCTTCCAGAAAAGGTATTTTCCTGAAACGTTTAAGTAGCGATACATAAAAAACAGGGTGAATCCTCATATTGTCGGGAAGTTTTAGGCGAAAAGTGACTGGGTTGATTTGAGCAGAAATCTCAAAAGGTCCCACAAACTTTTGACCCAACTTAGCACATGGAACCTGAACCTTCAAATTTTTGGTAGATAACCAAACTTTGTCACCTACTTGAAAGGTGGGGATTGATCGCCGATGTCTGTCAGCAGCTTTCTTGTAATATTCCTGAGCCTCCTTCAATGTATCCGTCAATTTCTCCTGGATCTCCTGTAATGAAGTTAATCTGTCTGTAACAGCAGGAATTGGAGTTGAAATAGGTAGACCTGGAATAAAAACTGGATGATACCCAGTGTTTAGGAAAAAGGGGCTTTGGGAAGTGGAGCTATGTTTAGAGTTATTATAAGCAAACTCTGCCGTAGGAAGGTAGTCCACCCAATCATCCTGAAGATAACTCACAAAACATCGAAGGTATTGCTCCAAGGTTTGATTGGTCCTCTCGGTCTGACCATTAGACTGTGGATGAAAAGCTGAGGACAGATTAATTGTTACACCCAACGCTGAGCAAAAACTTCTCCAAAATTTAGAGGTAAACTGTACTCCTCTGTCAGACACCACATCATCAGGAAGTCCATGTAGTTTAAAAACTTCCCGGACCATTACTTCTGCAGTATGTTCGGCAGAGGGTACCCCCTTAACTGGAATAAAATGAGCCATTTTAGTGAGACGGTCCACAACTACCAGGATGGTGGTCATCCCTTTAGAAAGGGGAAGGTCGACCACAAAGTCCATTGAAATTGACCCCCATGGTCTTGATGGAACAGGCAGTGGTTGAAGTAACCCCAGAGGAGACGAACGGGGTGTCTTATTGCGAGCACAGGTTCGACACGAAGCCACATAACTCTTGACATCTTTCTTGTACCCAGGCCACCAAAAGGAACGTGATAAGAGTTCCTCTGTCTTAGAAACCCCAAAATGACCAGCAAGTTTAGAGTCGTGAACCAACCTGAGGGCTTCTACTCGAACTGATTCAGGTACATAGAGGCAATGCACTTGAGTCCAAAAACCGTTGCTGTACTTGAGGTTAAAGTCTTTAGGAGGATGATTAAGAAGTGGGTCATTCTCATACCCCTTCTTGAGAAGATTAAGAAAGGTCTTAGAACTCATGGCCCCTAGAAAGTTCTTTTGAGGCAGGATCGTACATTCAGAGTTGCTTTCCTGGAGAGGCCCAGACAACATCCGTGACAGGGCATCAGCCTTACCATTCCTTGACCCAGGGCGGTACGAGATAACGAAATTGAACCTCGAGAAGAAAAGGGTCCAACGTGCTTGTCTAGATGACAACCTCTTGGCAGAACGAATAAATTCTAAATTTTTGTGATCCGTGAGAACGGTTACAGGGTGCTTAGCCCCTTCCAGCAGGTGCCTCCACTCAGAAAATGCTTGCTTAATTGCCAGCAGCTCCTTGTTTCCAATGTCATAATTCTTCTCGGCTGGAGACATCAGTCGAGAGAAATAAGCACAAGGATGAAGCTGCATTTTTTCTCCAATTCGCTGAGAAAGAATAGCTCCCACAGCAGAATCTGAAGCATCAACTTCTACGATGAAAGGTAGTTCAGGATCTGGATGTACCAGTATTGGTGCAGTAGTGAAGAGAGTCTTTAGTTTACTAAAGGCAGCTTGTGACTCAGATGACCACAAAAAGGGTATTCCTTTCTTTGTCATCTGTGTAATTGGAGCTATTACCTTGGAGAAATTCCTTATAAATCTCCTGTAAAAGTTGGCAAATCCAACAAATCGTTGTATCTCCTTAACATTCGTAGGGACAGGCCAATCCACCACTGCTTTGATCTTATCGGGATCCATGCTTACCCCTTCAGAAGAAATTATGTAACCCAAGAACTGGATCTGACTTTGTTCAAACTCGCATTTCTCTAGTTTTATGTAAAGTTGATTCTGCCTTAGTCTCTTGAGGACAATACAGACATGTACAAATTATCAGAAAAAATTTGAATATCATCCAAATAGGCTATTACAAACTGATCCAGCAAATCTCGGAAAACATCATTAATAAAATGTTGAAAGGTTGCGGGAGCATTGCACAGTCCAAAGGGCATGACCAAAGACTCAAAATGTCCATATCTGGTTCTGAAAGCAGTTTTCCATTCATCTCCAGGACGAATCCGGACAAGGTTGTATGCCCCCCGTAAATCTAATTTGGTAAAGAGCTTGGCGGAGCGGAGTCTCTCGAGCATTTCTGGAATCAGTGGAAGTGGATAGCGATTTTTAATTGTGATCCTGTTTAAATCTCTGTAGTCGATACACGGACGCAGGGTTGAGTCCTTTTTCTCCACGAAGAACAAGGCTGCCCCAGCAGGAGAGGTTGAGTGTCTGATAAAACCCTTCTCCAGATTCTCATTAAGCCACTCCCGGAGCACCTTCAGCTCAGGTTCTGATAAAGAAAAAAGGCGACCAAAGGGTATTTCTGCCCCTGGAAGCAATTCAATGGGGCAATCATACGAGCGATGAGGAGGCAGCTGATCAGCGTTCTTTTTATCACAAACGTCATGAAACTCAAGATATTGTGGAGGTAGCTTGTCATATGACTGGGTAGTTACCATAACTGCTTGCGAATCCAGGGTTGGTGGAGGGCTTATTTGATAAGATTCCCTGCAATGTTTTTTGCAATGGTCAGAGGTAAAACTTAAAGAACGTGTTTCCCAGTTGATGGAGGGATTATGGATAGAGAACCAAGGAATGCCCAGGATGATAGGGAACTTGGGTGATGTGATCAGCTGAAAACTGATAGTCTCCTGATGGTCAGTCTCAATTAGGAGTTTAAGTGAAACAGTCTCATGGGTAACAGGTCCTGAAGATAAGGATGAGCCATCCACAGTTTCCATATCAACAGGGGTGAGTTTATTTCTTATTTGAATGTTATGATTTTGGGCAAATTCAATGTCCATGAAGTTTCCCCCGGCCCCTGAGTCTAGCATAGCAGAACAAGGTATTTCACCATCTTCGACGATAAGCTTTATAGGGATGATAAAATGAGTTGATAAAGAATTGACTTTATTTGCTTCCTGAATCAAAGGAGAGACAGACTGAGAAATTGAGTTTATTTGTTCAGATACAACATCAGTTGCCGCAATTGTTCTTCTAAATTTATTGGGACAATTAATTGCGTAGCGTCCAGCGTTTCCACAATAAAGACATAAGTTCTCTGAACGTCGTCTTTCTTTCTCCTGAGTAGTAATAGATCTTTTAATAGCATCCACCTGCATAGGTTCAGGACTGTCAGAATCTGGAAGAACTCTTGGACCCTTAGGAGTAAACTGGCTAGTAGAAAAACGCATGTCACCATTACTGCCTAGGATTCCCAGTCTCTCTTTTCTCCTTTCAGTAAGCCTCTGATCAATTCGAATACATAATTTAATAAAAGCCTCAAGATATTCAGGACTTTCTACTCTGGCTAGCTCATCTTTTACTTGTTCAGAGAGTCCTTGACGGAACTGACTCTTTTGTGCTGCTGGATTCCAATTGGTATCTGAGATCCAACGTCGGAATTCTGTGGTGTACTCTGCAACAGAGCTTCTACCCTGCCTTAATTTGTGTAATTTTGCCTCAGCAGTAGCGCAGCGGTTTGGATCATCAAAAACTTGATTCATAGCAGCCACAAAATTATTGAAATTATCCAGGATGACATCATCTTTCTCCACATAAGGGGAGGCCCAGGCTAAGGCTTCTTCAGTCAGGAGATTAATAATAAACAGCACCCTTTTCCTGTCAGAAGTAAATGCAGCTGGTTGCATCTGAAAGTATATACGACACTGATTAAGGAAACCTCTGTAATGGTGACGGTCTCCATTAAACTTGAGTGGTAGGGGCATTCGTGCGTTAGTATCTACAGCAGCAGTATCACGGGAACGAAAGTCCCGCAATTGTCTATGCAGATCAAGGATGTCCTCTTGGAGCCCTTTCACTTCAATTTGTAAATCAGCAAACTTTTCCTGGTAGTTAACACCAAATGCCTGCAACTCAGAGATTTGTACCCTGAGAGGAGCCACAGCAGCTGCTACAGCGGTCTCCATGTTTTGGGCCAGATTATTCTGTCACGGTCTGGAGTCAGGCTCGGAGGCCAGTAGCTATAGCAGCGGAGCAGATATTCACACTGGTCACCCTGGCTGATGACACGGGTTCACCTGAGGTGCGGGGTCTAAGTACTAACCGGTATTCGCCAGAGCTCCTGATGGTGGAGATGGACTTTGCTGCGTGTTAGTACCAGGTCGCGGTCCTCAGGATAGCCCCAGCAGGAGGTGAGCAAGCCGAGGTCCAGTAGCAGATAAAGCAGACAGGGATCAAGCAGAAGCGTGGTTGAATAACAAGCCAAAGTCGGTAACAAATAGTGCAGGTTGGGATTAAGCAGGAGCGTAGTCGAGGAGCAAGCCAAATGTCAGTAACAGATGGTAGCAGAGATGCGGTCGGCAGCAGTATAGACAAGAGCAAGATATTGGCTGGTAAAGGCACAATAATCTGGCAACCAGGAAGTGCAGAGACATGGCTTAAATCAGGAAGTTCATGGGAGTAGCAAGGGGTTCAAGGTTCAAGGCAAACAAGATTCAAGACAAGATCATTCAAGGAATAGTCTAAGGAACTGTCCAGCGCTTCAGGTGGCTCAGCAAGTAGAGACACCGCCAGACACAGCAGAGGTCCCAGGTTCAAGTCCAGATCCTAACACCACCGTACCTGAGATCCAGGTCTAGCAGCTTATCAAGAAAGTGGGCCCCTGCCCGCTTGGAGCATCCCCAGAGTCAGCGCCTGCCGCAGACTAAGGAAGAGACAGCCGCCGCTAATCCAGTTGAGAAGGCCACTGTTACCACTCCTGTGGAAGAAGACGTGACTCCAGCCAAGTCCTGGGAGGCTGTGGATCCCTCCGGCTACTTCTGCTGTCAGCGCTGAAGGCGAGACGTCACCCAAGATGGCCGCCGACGCTGAGGACACCGCCGACACAGCCACTCAGGCTTTGGATCAGCCTACACCGCAGATGGCGATTGGACCCCGCAATGACCACCAGGAGGCCCCGGATTCCGCCGCCCGGCCGTGACATCAGGTAGCAGCAGACACTCTCCCTGAGGCCCAGGTCCAGTCCGTACCTGCCCCTGCACCACACCCTGTGGGTCCCGATACCCCAAACAGGCCTAGGCCTGCTCCGCCAAGGACACCTACTGGTGCGGTGGAGGCGGCCATAACTTCCACTCCGCCGCCCACCGCAACTACTGCCAGAGTGGGACGCTTATCCTGTATTCTGTATATAAATAATTTAGACAGCACTCCAGTATGCGATTAATGCTTTTTATTTGCCGGACATAAAGGTCCTTTTTGGAACTGAGGCCTCAGTTCCAAATTCATATACTTTCTAGTTCCGAGAGGTGGAGCAAGGAACGCACTTAGACGCGCACCCTAAATCTATCAGCCTTAGATAGAGTGCCGTGATCATCACGTGATTTTTATATCCTGTATTCTGTGAGTTGCAACACCTTAAAGGACCCTGAGACTGTACCCTGCGCACGCTGCAATTGGCGTCACAAGCAAAAAACTATTAACTATCATTTACACCTGACCCAGTCATTGCATATTATAGTGTCAGTGTGCATAACCCCAATCCGGCTTACAAAAGTCTCTGGCATATGCTAATGCAGTAAGTCTTTAGCTGACACTCTAGTATTCTTCTTCACCTCATTGAGCAGTCTGTGCTGTGCTCTTGCAGTCATCTTTACAGGACGGCCACTCCTAGGGAGAATAGCAGCAGTGCTGAACTTTCTCCATTTATAGACAATTTGTCTTACCGTAGACTGATGAACAGCATGGCTTTTGGAGATACTTTTATAGCCCTTACCAGCTTTATGCAAGTCAACAATTCTTAATAGTAGGTCTTCTGAGAGCTCTTTTGTGCGAGGCATCATTCACATTAGGCACTGCTTCTTGTGAAAAGCAAACCCTGAACTGGTGTGTGTTTTTTATAGGGCAGGGCAGCTGTAACCAACACCTCCAATCTCATCTCATTGATTGGACTCCAATTGTCTGACTCCTCACTCCAATTAGCTCTTGGAGATGTCATTAGTCTAGGGGTTCACATACTTTTTCAACCTACACTCTGAATGTTTACATGGTGTGTTCAATAAAAAACATTATTTGTGTGTTATTAGTTTAAGCAGACTGTGATTATCTATTGCTGTGACTTAGATGAAGATCAGATAACATTTTATGACCAATTTGTGCAGAAATCCATAACATTCCAAAGGGTTCACATACTTTTTCTTGCAACTGTAACTCTTACATTGGTCATTAGGACTCAGGAGGATGTGCCAGCAGCCACAGTGGAAGCATTTCACAGAGACCGTCGCCAGCTACATTAAAGTTATGGACTCTGATTCACCTACCACAGATGCAGGCAGCTCAGGCGGGTGAACAGCCTGTCGGATCCGTGCTGCCGCTAGTGTACGCCTGCCCCCGGACTACCGCTCCGGCCCCATTGACTATAATGGGGGCGGGCCAGAGTTCTGGCGGCAGCATGGCAAACATGCCGAGTTGCTGGCGGAATAAAACTACATGTTGTGGTTTTATTCCGACTGCCTCTCGGCATGTTTGCCGTGCTGCCGCCAGAACTGTATATCAAGATATGCTGCACACAAGGGAACATGTGTTAGCTCTCCATATCACAGCTCAGGAGGTAATTAATGAGCCGGTCAAAGAAATAAAAAAAATAAAAAAACAGCAGATGGCACTATACATATAAATTTTACTGAATAACTCAGTGGCTTTTCTACATTTTTCATTATATGCAATTATAAAAGTATTCAGATGCAGCTGCTGCTTTGAAAACTGTAGAATAGGTTTTGTGGGACAACCCCTTTAAACCTCATTCACACATCAGTGTTTTGGTCAGGAATTTCCATCAGTGATTGTGAGCTAAAACCAGAAATGGAGCCTCTGTGAGATTGAGAAACAGTCACCACTGTCTGAACACTGTTTATGTGCATATTGATTTATTAGGACTGTCATTCTATTCTTTAACCATAAGAGGCCACTGTTTTCCCATACAGCTGTACTTTAATATGCATGAGAGGTGGGGTTAACATGCTAAAGAAGGAGCAGGAAGGAGCTTGGCAGACATCTTTTAGAAAGACACAGACGCAGGAGAACAGCATCCAGGCGTCAGTGAGTCCTGGAGTGGCCAGAGTTGTAGCTGTATCCAGATATCGTCCAGAAAAGAGAGTATCGTTTCCCGGAAGGCTGATAGAGCTGTGGAACAGAGCTACATACCCTGCATGGCCTCCTGTTTGCTGGAGAGACTTGGAGTTTGTTTGAAAGTCAACATCGGATAAAGAGCAGACCCGGGTCGGTAAGAGCATGCACGCACCCAAATCCAGTTTGGCGCCTAAAGACTGAGAATATGCCTGTAGCTATATAGATAGGGTCTCCGTTTGTATCAGGCCAAAATTGTTTGCCAAGTTTACAACAAGGAATCCATTGCTTAAAGAGACATTGCACAATTGAAAGCTGCCATACTGTTCACCAATTCAATCCAGCTTTGCGCTTTACTCCAAAATATTGTAGAGCCGATAGGATTGTAAGCTGCTGTGTTGCACCCCAGGCGAAACCGTATCTTGAACCCCACACAATTGTTCCTGTTCCTAGGGTAATAATAGGTACGGTGAGGCCATGTTAATTGTGCCCGTCAGCAGGTAAATTATCGCAATTGTTTTCCCGGCTACAATTGGAGGGTGCCGTGCTGTGCAACAAAGGGATCTCGGCCTCCGGGCTTAGTGTATGTGACTTTATTTTATGGTCACTGCATTTGGGGTTATGTTTGATATCCGGTTATAGTAAAAAGTCTGTTTTACAAAAGCTGGTGTCAGTGTTGCTTTCCTCGTTTGTCACTTCTGTATCCTGGGGAGCCCACCTCGGTACACGGCTTACACTTCCACAGACATGAGGATTAAGAGAAAGATTTGCACCTGGTCTTTGTTTACAGCCGCACCTGGTTTTGGCTCAAAATCACTAATGTGACTCACTGACCAACACTGATGTGCGAATGAGGCAAAAACCAGAAAAAAACTGTATCATGGCCTGCAAGGGACTAATGACCCTTACTGCTACAAGGCCAAAAGAGCAACCTTTCAGGAGTCTGACAATGCAGGCTGACAACCTTTATTAAAAACATAATTTGGAAGATGTATATGATTTACAGGAAATATATACTACTCTTATAGCGACATCATTACGCCAAGTGCTTTGTTGCTGTCTGCCACTGCACACATTCCAAATTTTGCCCTGAGGTCTGTTTATGTATCTTTGAAAACTAATTGTGGTTATTCTGGCTGATCGGCTCAACGAGCATTTTAATTGATTTCTGCTGGTCTCTCCCACAGAGAGACGTCTTCCACGGCTGAAGGTTAAATGCATTGTTATTGTTTTTTCCCTAAATATGCCAGTTTATTAGATCATTAGCTACTCAGATGTAGTGCCTGCCATCTGGAGCTGTGAATTGAAACATCACTTATGCGAGAATGCATGAAATTGAGGCGCCTGTCTTCTCTATCTTTGCTATGCGGATGGCTGTACAGGAAAAGTGAAAAGACATTACTCATGCACTGTTATTCCTCATCATGTCAGACTAAGACATATCTGCCGGATACGGACACATTTCCTGCCTGAGGCAGCCTTACATGGTTGGAAAGTAAGACAAGCTAAGATGGGCAGTGGGTTGGCTTGTCATGGTGAAGTGATGGGAATTTTCATTGCTTAATGGGAAGTATGCTTAGTAGATGTGTTAATGACATACACCTTTGTAACGTAGGTGAGAAACTGATATTTCACTACTGAGCGTCTCAATAATTACTAACATCATTGGTGGAAAGAAATGCATGTACTTATAGAAAGATTAACCTGTAAGAAGACTCCTACAGTACCAAAATATGTTTCATACTTTGTTTCACTTTACAAACTAGGAAATTGCAATTTATCTTCATGTTATGATTAAAGGGGTTGTCTTTAGGGCTGAGCGAACCCAAACTGTAAAGTTTGGGTTCGTACCGAACTTTAGCATTTTTGGACCCCGAACATTTCCGTAAAAGTTTGGGTTCGGTGTTCGGCTATTTTATGGCGCTTTTTGAAAGGCTGCAGAGCAGCCAGTCAAAAAGCGTTTAACTCTGTGCCCTTAGAAGCCATCACAGCCATGCCTACTAATGGCATGGCTGTGATTGGCCAGTGCAGCATGTGACCCAACCTCTATATAAGCTGGAGTCACATAGCGCTGCATGTCACTCTGCTCTGATTAGTGTAGGGATAGGATGCTGCTGCTGTGAGGGAGAGAATAGGACAGAATCTTTGATCTACCTAGATTTTGTTTTGTGGGTGCAGTGTACAATCTTTTTGCCCTGCCCTGAGCCCAGTGACCCAGAAAAATAACTTTTATCCGTCTGTTAGTTAGGTGGGCGGTGGCGGCGGTCATTTTATGCAAGTTCTGTGCAATAGCATAGCATAGGTGCATTTATGACAGTTAAATAGAAGCTTGAACTACTGCAATTATATTCTGGGTTTAAAAAAATCACCCATTTTTGGCAAGACCCTACATCTGTGGCCTTTGCAGCATTAGTCAGTGTGCAATTTAAGCTACAAATACAGCAATCATTTTCTGGGTTTTAAAAAACACTCTTTTTGGGCAATATACTAAATTTTACATCTGTCAGGGTGAATTTGAAGCGTTATATACTGCTGTCATATTCTGTTATTTAAAAAAAACACCCATTTTGGGCAAAAAACTAAATTTGCGGCCTTGTCTGCATTTGTCAGTGTGAGATACAATCTTGAAATACAGCAATAATATTCTGGGTAAAAAAAATAAAAAACTCATTTTGGGCAAAGTACTTAATATTGCAGCCCCTGCTGTATTTGTCATTGTGATATACATGCGTTAGATACTGGTGTTCTATACTGTTATTAAAAAAAACACCCATTTTGGGCTAAAATCTTAATTTGCAGCATTTGCTGCATCTGTCATTGTGAGATACACCCTTTAGATACTGTTGTTCTATTCTGTTATTAAAAAAAGACCCATTTTGGGCAAGTTCCTAAATTTGAGAAATATGAGGAGAGTGTCAAATAAGGGATGTGGAGCTGCTGGTGGCGCTCCTGCTGCAGGGAGAGTGAAACACCTTCCTCAGGTGTGAGTAGGCGACAGAACCTTCAGCGGTATTTGGTAGTGCTTAATGCGGCTCTACGAATAGTGAGGCCAGAACAGGTACAGGCGATAGTGGATTGGGTTGCTGAGTTGGCACCTGCAGCCGATGTCTATCAGTCTTTCACCTCACCCCCTTGCAAATCAGCCAAGCAGTCTGAGCCCCAAGTCATGCAGGAGTCTCTTCTGCTTTTTGATGACTCTGCTAGCAGGGTTTCCCAGGGCCATCCATCTAGCCATGCCCCAGAAGTGAAAGATATTGAGTGCACCGATGCCCAACCACTTATGTTTCAAGATGAGTATATGGGGGGACCACCGCAGCACGTATTGGATGATGACGAATCACAGGTGCCAACTGTTGTGGCTTTCAAAAGTGTGCAGACCGACAAGGAGGGCAGGGGTGAAGACTGGGTGGAAGATGATGTGGAAGACGATGAGGTCCTCGACCACACATGGAATCAAGGTCATGCGAGTGACCTGTGTAGTTCGGAGGAAGAGGTGCAGGGTGCAAAAGTGGAGCAGCTGTCCCCTAGACAGTACGCCTGCTACTGCCCATCGCACCAAGGTACCGAATACACCAAAGCCAGCTCCAAGGTGTTCTCTGGCGTGGCAGTTCTTCAGACAATGTGCTGACGACAAGGCACGAGTGGTTTGTACACTGTGCAATTTGAGCCTGAAGCGAGGCATAAACGTTCTCAACCTGAGAACAACCTGCATGACCAGGCATCTAAGTGCAAAGTACGAGCTGCAGTGGAGTAGACACCTCAAAAACCAAGAAAGGTCTCTGGCTCCTCCAGGCTTCCACTTCTGCTGCAGTCTTGGCCTCTTCATCCACCTCTAGAGTGACAGTGCCACCTGCCACCCCGCAAACAGAGGATCTTCCAGCAACACCACCACCTGGGTCACCAAGCATCTCAACCTCAACAATGTCCCACAGAAGCATTCAATTCTCCATCTCCCAAACACTGTAGCGGAAGAGAAAGTACCCCACTACCAACCCGCGATCCCTGGCTCTGAATGCCAGAATTTCAAAATTACTGTCCTTTGAAATGCTGTAATTTCGTCTGGTGGAGACGGAGAGTTTTAAAAGCATCATGGCGGTGGCTGTCCACAGTAGGTCGTGCCCAGCTGCCACTACTTTTCCAGGCGTGCCATCCCTTCCTTGCACAACCAAGTGAGGGACAAAATGTGGTGTGCACTGCGCAACACCATCTGTGGCAAGGTCCAACTAACTACTGATAGGTGGACCAGTAAGCCCGGTTAGGGACGTTATATCTCCATAACAGCACACTGGGTAAATGCAGTGGCTGCTGGGCCTTAGGCGGATAGCAGTTTGCGCATGTCCTTCCACCACCGAGGATTGCAGGGCGCTTCAGTTTGCCTCCTGTTGCTTCCATCTCCTACTCTGCTTCCAAATCCTCTACCGGCTCTTCATCCAGTCAGCAAAACACCTTCACCACCAACTTCAGCACAGCCAGGGGTAAATGACAGCATGCAGTTTTAAAACGTATCTGTTTTGGGGACACCGATGAGTGGTTGGTGCCAGTGAGCCTCAAGCCCGGCCTGGTGGTGTGCGATAATGGGTGAAATCTCGTCCCTTACCTGGCGCATGTGCTGAATTTGGTGGTGCAGAGGTTCCTTAAAAATTTCCCCGATATGTCAGAGCTGCTGCATAAAGTGCGGGCCGCCTGTGGGCGCTTTCGGCGTTTTCACCCTGCTGCTGCTCACCTGTCAGCATTGCAGCGTAACTTCGGCCTTCCCGCACACCGCCTCATATGCGACGTGCTCACAAGGTGGACCTTCACCTTGCACATGCTGGCCAGACTGTGCGAGCAGCTTAAGGCAATAGTGGAGTTTCAGCTGCAGCACGCACGGGTTAGTTGCTCTGAGCAACAGCACCACTTCACCACCAATGACTGGGCTTCCATGCGAGACCTGTGTTCATTGGTGCGCTGTTTCGAGTACTCCACCAACATTGCCAGAGTCAATAACTCTGTTCTCAGCGTTACTATCCCACTTGTTCCTTACCGTTTTATTTCCATAAGGTATGTACCTCTCACAATTAGAGTTTAGGATGGCTTTAAAAATACCCCATTTTGTGGCTGTATTTTTATTTTTGAGGACTTTGTCCCAGTTAATTAGACCAATGGCCTCTCTTAGTTGGCTAAATTTTGCTTTTTTGAAGTTTGGTATTTTTGTGCCTACCTGAAGAAACACTCTTTTGAATGACAATTGGAAAGTTATTATTTTATGGTCACTATTTCTTAGGTGTCCTCCAACCTACACATCTGTTGCTCTGTCAGGTCTATTGGTTAGTACTAAGTTCAGTATGGCCTTCCTTCTAGTCGGGTCGCAAACCAGTTTGGAAAGGTAATTGTCTTTGGTTATTGCCAAGAACCTGTTTACTTTATGAGATCTGCAGGTTTAAGTTTCCCAGTCTATATCTAGGTAACTGAAGTCCACCATAATAACGATCCCATAATTTTTCACCTCATCTATCTCATTTGTGTAAATATGGCGCCCGCTCTCATGTGCAGCAGGCGCCATGGCCGGAAGATCCCTGCTGTTTAAAACAGCAGAGTTCTGCGGCTCATTACCAAGACCGACAATAATGCTGATTGTGGTAATTAAATGCTTTAGATGTCGTGACCAAGTGAAGTCACGGCATCTAAATGCACAAAAACCCGGAAGCTCAGGCTTCCTACAGATGCCCCGTGTGGCCACTTGGGGCATCGGTACTTGCGCTGAACACTTTCAGCCTCGCTGATGAGGCTGAAAGTGTTTATGCTGCAATTCTTATTTTGCCCACCAGATGACAGGCCAGGATAAGAAATTTGCTAAATTGAGTTTAAATGGCATTTAAAAAATCCCTGATAGACTAAAATGAAAAATGTAAAAACATAATTTATAGGCTCATATATGAGCCACAAAATCATCACAAAAAAATAAAAAAGGTAAAAATATATATAAAAAAATATGTTTAAATCACCCCCCTTTCCTTATATTTTAAAAAAAATGAAATAGCAATAAATATAAACATTATAAGTATCACCACGACCAAAAACACTCATACTTTTAAAATAGAAAAAAATATTCCAATAAGGTGAATGACGTAATGGAAAAAAGGGTAAAAATGGCCGAATTTGCCTTTTTTTTTTATTGCTTTTCTTCCCCTAAAAAATGTTATAAAATATGATCCATAATTAATGGAGACATTAGAAAGTACAACCTGTCCCACAAAAAATAAGCTTTCATACAGCTATGTGACCGAAAATATAAAAAAGTTATGGCTCGAGGAAAATAGGGAAGAAAAATGGGTGGTCCTGACTACTTCCTTAACCTGTTCTATACCAGCGCCGTACATGTACGGCTCTGAATCAATGTGTAAACATTGCTCCCTCTCTCACGAGCAGCGGGCTCCATGGCCGGCAGATCCCTGCTGTTTCAAACAGCAGAGTTCTGCGGCTCATTACCAAGATCTGCAATAATGCTGATCGCGGTAATTAAATGCTTTAGATGCCATGACCAAGTGAGTTTTTTTTACGGTACTCACCTGAGGGGTTAGGTCATGTGATATTTTTATAGATAATTGATTGGGGCTAGTGGTTAACCAAGCCTCACTGATATTTCAAGGTTCAATATGCGTAAAGTCCCAACACAAGAAGGGTGGGGAAATATCCTTATTAAAATATAACTTTTATAGAGTATACATTAAAACACACCAAGGGATGCATCAATATGACATACAAACATTTAGGGGGTCCAAATAGGTACCCCACCGCTGGTAGAGAAAAGGTAAATAAATGGACCTGCTGCGCCTGTGGGGACGCAAGCAGTCTTACCCGACCAACCAGGAGGCTAGGAT